>NW_020526612.1:0-27737 GCF_003368295.1 Carassius auratus | reverse complement strand
GTTAACACCGCAAGGTATCCAGGTCACCTAAAAAAGCCAACCCCAAACTTAAACCTCCGCTCCTTCCCGTCAGGCCGAGGCATGAGACTGGCGGATGAACAATTTTGAACACCAAGCTTCTACCAGTCCACCCTCTTCAAAGTTCATGCATTTTAGAACTGAAGAGACATCATCCTTACCAGGATAACCGTCAGATGTCACAAACCTTTGCCCAATAGTCCCTTGTCTCTTTCATGCACCCCATGCCTTGTCCTAGTCACCTCGTCCATGGTGACCACAGAAAAACTTTCTAAAACAATAAGAAAACAACCCTGCAATGACCGGGACACGAACCTGGGTCCCTCCTAACCAAAGCCCATGACTCCACCACTGAGCCAACCAGAAATTATTCAAGGCTACTTACTGCCTGTCATTCCTTAAGGGTTAGGATAAGAATATGTATTAGGGTTAGGTTAAGGTTAGGGCTAGGTTAGGTTTGTTTGTGTTAGGTTCTGCTAGGTAGGGGTAGGGGTAGGGGTAGGGGTAGGGGTAGGGTATGGGTTAGGGTTAGGTTTAAGCTTTTAGGTTTACTGTATAGTCTTCTATAGTAATGTATTAAAGATTAGTTGAGTAATAATAACATTAGTACGCTAACATAAGCAATCTAATATTACCAACAGAACATTTAGCCAACAGGGATCAGAAAACAGGGTTTAAACTATGAAAAATACACTTAAATCCCCAGAAACGTCATTGGACCCTGAATCCACATTTTGAATTAGCTGCCAAGAAAGCTTATTTTAAATCATCAAATTAAATCATGAGAAAAATCATGAGAAACAATATATTGTTTTGTCAGACATATTTTGAGAAGCACAAGATGAGTATATCTTTAATATAATTTAAATAACTTTCATGTGAAACTTCTAGGAGGGAGGTCTGGTAGAAGTGCGATGCCCCACATTATTCTTTTCTGCTACCTCAAATCAGCTAGATTGAGGGTAATTTTCAAGACAACCTCTTCAGTAGTGTATTTAAGGATCATAGAGTGTTTCAGCCTTTAAAAAAGACACTAAAACACTCTCACGCTGAGGCCAGCTTGCTTGGATGATCAACCTTAAGTGCATGTCTTGTAAAACAATTGCTAATCGAGCTTAACAAGATCCACAATTGCATGGTTGGGCTCTGCGTTGAGTTTTAATATTAATATGAGCTTTTATCATCTCTGATCGTGGTTGTATCTCTCTCTCTATTAGTGCTATCCGTATTGCTTGGGGGAAAGTAACCCTATCCTACAGAAAAAGCATTAAAAACTTCATAGATCCAATTACTTTTCTTCTCTTTTTGAAAGAAAACAAACATAACCCCAGGTATTTATTCAATACAGTGGCTAAATTAATGAAAATAAAAGCCTCAACAAGTGTTGACAATCCCAACATCACGCAGTAATGACTATGAACTACTTTACTTCTAAAATCGTACTATTAGAGATAAAATTTAACCCATTCAGCCGTCAGCTACAGTATCACATCAGACAGTGATTATAGACCCCCTGAGGAACAGTTCCACTCATTCTCTACTATAGAGAGGAAGAATTGTATAAACTTGTTAAATCATCTAAACCAACATGTATGTAGACCCTTATACCATCAAGCTCCTAAAAGAGGTGCTTCCAGAAGTCATAGATCCTCTTCTGACTATTATCAATTCCTCATTGTCAAGGAATATGTCCCCAAACCTTCAAACTGGCTGTTATTAAGCCTCTCATAAAAAAAACCACAACTTGACCCCAGAGAACTTGTTAATTATAGACCAATCTCGAATCTCCCCTTTTCTGTCCAAGATACTAGAAAAGGTGGTATCCTCACAATTATATTCCTTCTTAGAGAATAATGGTATATGTGAGGATTTCCAGTCAAGGATTTAGACCGTATCATAGTACTGAGACTGCTCTCCTTAGAGTTACAAATGATCTGCTCTTATCATCTGATCGTGGGTGTATCTCTCTATTAGTTTTTATTGGATCTTAGTGCTGCGTTTGACACAATTGACCACAACATTCTTTTGCATAGACTTGAACACTTTGTTGGCATCAGTGGATATGCATTAGCATGGTTTAAATCGTACTTATATGACCGCCATCAGTTCGTAGCAGTGAATGAAGATGTATCATATCGATCACAAGTGCAGTATGGAGTACCTCAAGGCTCAGTACTAGGGCCACTACTCTTCACGCTTTATTTGTTACCCTTGGGAGATATCATCAGGAAACATGGTGCTAGCTTTCACTGTTATGCTGATGATACTCAGCTCTATATTTCCTCGCAGCCCGGTGAAACACACCAATTTGAAAAACTAATGGAATGCATAGTCGATATAAAAATTGGATGACGAGTAATTTCTTACTGCTAAATTCAGAAAAAACAGAGGTGTTAATCATAGGGCCTAAAACTCTGCTTGTAATAACCTAGAACACTGTCTAAGACTTGATGGTTGCTCTGTCAATTCTTCGTCATCAGTTAGGAACCTAGGTGTGCTACCTGATCGCAATCTTTCCTTAGAAAGCCACGTTTCTAGCATTTGTAAAACTGGATTTTTCCATCTCAAAAATAAATCTAAATTATGGCATATGCTCTCAATGTCAAATGCAGAAATGTTAATCCATGCATTTATGACTTCAAGGTTAGACTATTGTAATGCTTTATTGGGTGGTTTTTCTGCACGCTTGGTAAACAAACTACAGCTAGTCCAAAATGCAGCAGCAAGAGTTCTTACTAGAACCAGGAAGTATGACCATATTAGCCCGGTCCTGTCCACACTGCGCTGGCTCCCTATCAAACATCGTATAGATTTTAAAAATATTGCTTATTACTTATAAAGCCCTGAATGGTTTAGCACCTCAGTATGTGAATGAGCTCCTTTTACATTATACTCCTCTACGTCCGCTACGTTCTCAAAACTCAGGCAATTTGATAATATCTAGAATATCAAAATCAACTGCGGGCGGCAGATCCTTTTCCTATTTGGCGCCTAAACTCTGGAATAACCTACCTAACATTGTTCGGGAGGCAGACACACTCGTGCAGTTTAAATCTAGATTAAATACCCATCTCTTTAACCTGGCATACACATAACATACTAATATGCTTTTAATATCCAAATCCGTTAAAGGATTTTTAGGCTGCATTAATTAGGTAAACCGGAACTGGAAACACTTCACATAACATCCGATGTACTTGCTACATCATTAGAAGAATGGCATCTACGCTAATATTTGTCGGTTTCTCTCTTGTTCCAAGGTCACCGTGGCCACCAGATCCAGTCTGTGTCCAGATCAGAGGGTCACTGCAGTCACCCGGATCCAGTACGTATCCAGACCAGATGGTGGATCAGCACCTAGAAAGGACCTCTACATCCCTGAAAGACAGCGGAGACCAGGACAACTAGAGCCCCAGATACAGATCCCCTGTAAAGACCTTGTCTCAGAGGAGCACCAGGACAAGACCACAGGAAACAGATGATTCTTCTGCACAATCTGACTTTGCTGCAGTCTGGAATTGAACTACTGGTTTCGTCTGGTCAGAGGAGAACTGACCCCAACTGAGCCTGGTTTCTCCCAAGGTTTTTTTCTCCATTCTGTCACCGATGGAGTTTCGGTTCCTTGCCGCTAGACATTATTATTTTCCAAATGAATGTTGTTCAGTGCTTTGACGCAATGTATTTTGTTTAAAGCACTATATAAATAAAGGTGATTGATTGATTGATTGATAAATATATTATTTCATCACGTTTTTTGACGAGTAAACCTAGCTGTGTCTATAATGTTATAGATAATGACAATGATGTGCGATCTGTCATTATCAAGTATATCACCAAATCACATTGTGTCTCTAAGCAATGGTGTTTGCTTATTGCAGCTTTTTGAACAAATGTTTGAATAAATTATTCAGTGATTATCTCACTGAATCTCAGTCATTGGCTGTCCACCTACTGGTGGTTTTAATTGCACATTTCAAATATATTTTTTAAATGTTTTAAATCACTTAAAATATCAGAATTTAAATGTTTTTGTTAAAACTAAAACATCCCTATTTATGTATCTGTAACTGCAGTTTAAATGCAGCCATGTTTTCTACATTAAACTGTGAAAATACATCTAAATGCTATTTCAGATGTGATTTCCAGAAATGTTTTCTTACGTTGGAACGAAAGACACTAAGTACAGATGAATTGCTTCTTATTCTAACCCCCCAAAAAATACAAAATGGAAGAAAGAGTTAAAACTCAAAACAATCTTGAATATGATGGGATAAACTAATGCTTTTTCCAAATACCCCCACTTGTGTTCTTTGGACTTGACAACTTATATGATGTATATTTACTGTATTTGGGCCAAGTGTTCCAGTGAATACGAAGACCACAAATGTCTGTAAAACTGTAAAAAGTCTGACAAACTTATACTGTTGTAAAAATACATGATTACATGGCAAATATACATAAAAACGGTTTGAAATAGTTCTGAGATTAATATTTTATAATAGATTTAATCTAATTAATTTCCAGTGGCCAAATACTGTTTCAGTTGTTTTAAACAATTCAAATCAAATAAAATGTATGCAGTTTTGATGATAGGGTGAACATCTTTTAGCTATTTTTAGTGAAAACATACAGGCCTATTTTTATTGCAGTGTAAATAAAACAGCGTCACCGACAAAGTATTTTAAAAGGAAACATGAAAATATTTCAGTTTTCCTCAAGTTGTATCCTTCAAATACAGTAGTATTTTTTTATAATGTTGTGGAGATGGCTTCAGATGCCATCTACACTTCTGTGCAGCTGCGGTTGTACAGTAAGACCTATTCAAACCAGACAACACTGTTCGACAACCGAATCCAGCAGTCCGCCACAATACAGAAGTGCACATTATTTATCATTTTTCACGCTAAAATATTTTCTCATAACATGATATCTGCAATTTAATTAAAATATGAACTATTGTGCACCTATAGCACGCCTCGCTATCATTAAAACACAGAATGCCACAGGAAAAGAGATCAAGCACATCCACTACGAATACTTATGCGTAAATACTTTATGTAACTTCAGTGTTTATTTCCATTAATGGAAGTGGAATATTTAATGTAAATGTGTGTATCGATATGAAAACCAAATCAAAGTTTACTTCATTACTTTTCTCACTCCAGTAAAGAGTTTGTACGCATGGTCTGAATATCTTCATCTTGCGTACATATTTACGGCAAATTTATTTTTTATAAATCCGACCCGTATTTTGTGCTGACCACTCTTCCGATCACAGAAATGCATCTTATTACCAGGTGTAAAATGAAGCTAGTTTGTCATATTTATTTAAATAGCGCTTCACACAATAAATAAAATTTCAAAGCAGCTTCACAGAAAGCCATTCTGTTAGGCCAATAATGCCTTAAAATGTGTAATCAGAGAAACTTCATAATGTGAAATGAAACGCTTCATTAAGCCTCTGGATAAACAATCTGAACATGAAGATGAACAAACAAGTGTCTGAGGCTCGTCTCTGATTTACTGATGTGTCTGATAATAGATTACGCTCAGGTCAGAAGTGGCAGTGGTTCAGTCTCAGTGAGCTCAAACATGGAAGACAGGAGTGCAACATTCTATTATAATTGGGTTAGGATTACGATCAGGTCTCACGAGTTACAAATTCATCAGACCTGAGGTTCTAAGGATTTAATGGCGGATGAGAAAGAATATCATTGGCACAATGCCATTCACTTCATACAGTATGAAGAGTGTTACTGTCAGACCGGACTAATACAGCAAAACCATGACTGAGGAAAAAACTGTTTATGCTGAGCTAAAAAATGAGTCTTCGGTCCTGAGTCCAGAACAGCCCTAGAAAGTCTGTTCCAGAGTTAAATTCGTAGTTTAGAGATGTTTCTGAGGTGAAAGAAGGCGCTGGTAATGTGACAACTAAAATCTATCAGCAGAAATACATAAAAATCACTCCCCAGAAGACAGTCTGGAAATGAGACCGATGTCATTATATTTGTAATTCTCTTCAGTAGCTTCATATCAACGCTACACTGCTGACGAGGTTTATAGACATGACACCAATCCAACAAATGGAACCTTTTATTAGGAGGTTCTGATTTCAGTATAAATCACACTACACATTTCCTTTAGAAAAATCGTTATGTACACTACAGTGCTGACGAATTAAAACAGAACCAAAGAAACCCTTGATATAAATAAGCTCTATGGAAAAGCCTGTAGTCTTTTAAAAGAATTCTGTCATCTTACAAAAAATATATATGTCCATATCAGCTCTAAGACGACTAAAGCCTACAACTGAAAATATATTATTTGAGGACTTGTTTGGATTTGAAGTATTTTCTCAGTGCAGCCGAGCCGAAGTGCTTGGATATTTCACAGTTACGGACAGGCACTGAGGAGCGAGTTACGAGCTACATTTGCCATGTTGACAACCAGTAACAGAAGAGAGACAGATGTAGATCCCGTCTTAAAGAAGTCATGGATTCTCTGCCCTTGTCCGATTACAAAGAAATAAAAACCGTAGACAGTAGAAATAAAGTGATTGAATGAAGCGCCGTTTGAAAACTATTCTGTACAAATCAGTATAAAAAGTCTTTGTGTGGTTCATGCGAGTGAGCTCTGACAGCCTTTGGGTGCAGAGAGTCTGGGGGGTGGTCTGGCCTCAGAGGGGGCGTGGCCTGGGGCAGGGCCAGGGGCGGAGCAGTCCAGCTGATTGACAGTCCAGAGCTCAGTTTGGGGCCAGTTTTGCTTATTAGTGTGGAGCGTGTGTGTTTGGCTGTGTTCGCAGAGTGTGTGGGTTTGGTTATGATAATAGGTTGCATGGGTTTGGTTGTGTTAGTAGGTTGTGTGGGTTTGGTAGAATTAGTGGGTTGGGTTGGTTTGGTTATGTTAGCTAGTTGTGTTGGTTTGGTTGTGTTAATGTGTTGTGTGGGTTTGGTTGTGTTGGCAGAATGGCTGAGTTTAGTTGGTGTTGAGGACGTGTGGCTAGGTTTGGGGACAGAGGAAGAATGGAGATATCTGGATGCAAAGGTGTGTGTGTGTTTAGTTGGTGGTGACATATGTGTGTGTTTGGTTGGTGCTGGTGTGTGTTTGGGTGTGTGTGGACCGGATGTGGGGTGGCGTGGTGGGTGTGACGGAGCACTTGGACATTCTGCCGTGTGGTGCGCTTTGGGTCGGCCATCAGAGGAAGAGACGAGAGGCGGTGTCAAGCTGTGACTTCCAGGAGGAGGCTTGGGCGATCTGTCAGCGAGCTGCTCCACCTGCTCCATCTTTCTTTGTGTTACGCACGGTGACTCTGGTGCCGGTCTGCAGTCTGTGTTCACAGCTCTGCCGTTCTCGCCAGCCGACTCCTGCTTGATGTGCTGCTTCAGCTCCGCTCCTTCCTCACGAGCCTCCTCTTCCTCGGGCAGCTGATGGTACTGTTTCAAGCGCACGTGCCAGGCGAGGCTACACACAGCCGACACGCTCTTGAACTGGTGAACTACGTTGCGAGGGATGAAGTAGATGTCGTTATCATAGAGCTGGATACGAGCGTAGCGGATTCCCTCTCGCCTCAGCTGATTGAGCTTAGCATCATCCACCCACTGCACACACTGGAGAGAGAGAGAGAGAGAATGAGCAGGACACTAATCAAACTTGTCTACTTTTTTGTTATTTGGACTAAAATACCTCTAAATCATAGCTGTGTGTGTGTGTGTGTGTGTGTGTTTGTAAGGAACTGTAATGATTCACACACAGTGGCAACATTCTGACATTGCTGATATCTGCTCTTCAGGACTAAAGTGACTGGTCTATAAAGACTTGTCATGTTAGTCAATTTTAACTAACCCATGGTGAACAGAGGTGTTAGGGTTAGGCTTGGATGGTTGTTTCACAGTGAACTATTGCAGGTCGCCGTGTCTTTGGTTCGTTTGGGCTTGGGTCATGATGAGAGCCACTTTATGGAGTTATTAAAGTGGAAGGTGTGAATTTGAATACATTTAGGTTTATTGTGAGCTTGACATGGCATCCGGCAACACAAATGCACTGCACAAACAGAAGGGAGACTAATTTCTGATCCGTGTTTAAATACATTATTAATAACCATTTGTTCAGTTCAGTAATCAGGAGTTAATTCGTTTGTCAAAAGCAGTTGTCAATCTCATAAACTATTGTATTGTAATGTGTACCTGACTTTCAAGTAAGAGTTCAGAGCGAAGTATGACACATGACAGTCAGACGTCAAACACACATCTCTTCCCACGCCTGGACTGCAGTGCTCCAGATTGTGCACTAGCGAGGGTCTCACAAAGGGTGTATTCAGCAGGTCAGTACAGGAAGTGACCTCACCTGAGACAGAGGCGGCTCATACAGGTCTAACTGCAGCCGCTGCACCACGTCAGGGAAATCAGCCGCATGGAAACAGATCACATCTTTGGTTACGCGTGGAGGATCAGCACTGTGAGGAGACACAAACAGTTCAGATCACACCAACAAACCACAGCACAACCTTCTGCTTCAGTCCAGTTTATTTCATTGTAGTTATTTTTTCAGGCGAACACCACTGCATTTAAACACAGACTAGTCCCTCTGGCACTGCAGGGTTGTATTATTGAAAACAATTGCTCAAAGAGTCACAGGATAATTAGGTCCTCACACACACATTACGGCATTGCTTCCGGCTTTCGCTCACACACAGCTCGCTCCGGGACTGAACAAGTTTAAGTCAATGAAATTGTAGTCACATTTTCGTAATTCTGTATAATGGTTAAACTGATAAATTTATTTTTGCACAAAATTAAAATCGTAATGATTGATGTCATTTGAGAAATTTACTTGTGCATTTCAGATATTGCACTTTCTCCACTAAGCAATAAAATGTGGACACATGGTGTATATCACCTTATTTAGTGTACTGATTTATTATAGGCTTTTTATTATATAATTTAATACCAAATACTTATTCAATCTCTCGGTCCACATTATTAGAACAGCTAAAAAAGTAAGTGCGGTCGAGTAAGTGCATTTATTCATTGATCACAATCACAAACAGTACAGTCGAGATCTCATGACAGAACACAGAGACGCTAAGCTCCAGCTTGTCTGTCGCGGTTTTCATTAGCGGCGGCGCTTCCACAATGAGGAGTGAGTGCGTGCGCATGGTTTCCAGAAAACACCGGGCAGAAAATGTAAGCTTCGAACAGCAAACTCTTAATATCTGGCAACAGCGCTCATGAAAACTTGCGTAGTAGACAGGGCCGGATAAACACTAAAGGCTAGGTAGACCTGAAGCCCCGGGGCCCAAGCAGGGAAGCTCATGATTGGTCTAGGAGTTGATTGACTGGAGCGCCAATCGCGAAAACAAATGTGAGATAGTGACGTTCAAATACACAGTTATGTGTCAGAATGCCGTCTTTGTGAGTTTCCTCTTCAACACATGAATGTTAATAGTTAAAGATCAGATCCTGGCATTATATGATTAGATCTTCACCTAAAAATGAATATAATGTCATCATTTAGATCATTTAATGTCATTACTGTATTTTATTTTACCTTTTTGTTTACCAGTATTGTTCCAAATATATTATTTTGTGATCAACAGCAGAGGGAAAAGGTTTAAAACAACAGAAGTTTTATTTTTGTGTGAACTATTCCTTTAAAGCAGCCTAATGTAGCCGACACCATTTGTGCGATGTAAATCAAACATCAGAAAGAAAATCACTTACTGTCCTTGACTGAATCACTTTAGTAAAATAAGAATAAATGTGTACTGAATTTATATAGTGAAGACTATTCAGTCTATTTGTACATTTACCTCTTAGAATATATTTCTTATTCATTAAAAAATTTTATAAAAAAGTATGTTGATTTCATATGTATCTTTGTTCTATTATAATTTGTGACAGTTTATTTGTGTTCAGTAAGCTTCGTTTTACTTTGGCTAATATATATATATATATATATATATATATATGTATATACATATATATATTTATTTATTTATTTATTTTTTTGTGATATTGAAATTGGAAATTGGTAACAAGAAATTTCAGTGAATCAAAAAAATTTAATTGCATAAAAATCCTATTTATCATTTACACACACATATTTTTTTGTGACGGTGGGGCCCTGCAGTAAGTCATGGCCCCGGGGCCCAGTGAGCTCTTAATCTGATGCTGTCTGTAGAGCAGTATGCTTTAACATTGCTAACTTTTTATTTCTTCAACAAAATTGCATGTTGACAGTGTCATATTTAATGTTTATTGACCTTATCATCATCTCGTCTTCATTATGGGAAAAAAAGCTCGTCAACAAACATTTTTCGTTATAGTCTTCTTCGATGAAATTAACACTAGTGTGTGTGTGTGTATGTGTTATTGAATGAGTGTGTGTGTGAGTGAGTGAGTGAATGAGTGTGTGTGTGTGTGTGTGAGAGAGAGAGTCTGTAAGTGTGTGAGTGAGAGAGTGATTGAGTGTGTGTGTGTGTGTGTGTGTGAGAGAGAGAGTCTGTAAGTGTGTGAGTGAGAGAGTGATTGAGTGTGTGTGTCTGTGTGTGTCTGATTGAGTGAATGAGTGTGTGTGTATGTGTGAGAGAGTGATTGAGTGTGTGTGTGTGTGTGTCTGATTGAGTGAATGAGTGTGTGTGAGTGTGTGTGTGTTTGTGTGTGTGTGTGTGTGCATGTGTCTGTCTGTAAGTGTGTGTGTGTGTGTGTGTGTGTGTCTGAGAGAGAGAGTCTGTAAGTGTGTGTGTGAGAGAGTGATTGAGAGTGTGTGTGTCTGAGTGAATGAGTGTGTGTGTGTGTGTGTGTGTGTCTCACCCTTCCCCGCAGCGGACAGCTTTCAGCACCCCCACAGCAGCAGTGGTCTGGCGTTCGAACCCTTGACCGATGTGGTCAGCATGAGCTCTGGTCCGGTCCTCAAACAGCATCTCTCGTGGCTCACTGGCTCGCGGCAGATACTGAAGATTCTTTATTTCATTAGTCGACCTGCAGAAAGAACTAATTATGAATTTCATCATCATTCCATAACAAATGACACACACACAAATTCCCTGTTCACATCAATGACACTACGTTACACTCTGCAGGCATCTTCATATGTGTGTGTGTGTGTGTGTTTGTGTGTGTGTTTGAGACCCAGAGTCATTCGAGCCCTGATGTTTTGATCTGAACTTCTGGAGCTCATGATGATGAAGCTATGGACTGAGATTAGACGGCAGGATTATGAAAGACTGAGTTCTGATGTCTGATAGGGCTGTGTATCGGCAAGAATCTGGCGATACGATACGGATCATGGTACAACAGATTGCGATACAACAGATTGCGATGCAACATTGCGAATTTGCGATGCACTGCGATACTGTAAATAAGGCGATATATTGGGATATTTCTTATTTTAGGAATAGGATATATTTTTAGGAAACTAACATTAAGAAAACACCACCATATGCAAACCATAGCAAAAAATATGGGGGGGGGGGGTATTCAAGAATTCTAAGATTCTTTAGTTAATGTATATGTATACATTTATTTTATAAAAAGACCATATATATTTTAAGACCATGCATTTTAAGGTTCACCGTTAAAATTTACAACTGTGGCAATGTCATAACATTTTGATCTGAACAAAAAGTTACATCTGCTTAATATAAATGGAAAAAAATTGCAGGATTCCTGTTAAAACAATAAAAATAAAAATTGTAAAACAATAAAATAAATAGAGATGTTGAACATTCTTAGAACCTTTCCACAGGTTTTTCAGTTTGTATTTATGATGTGAGCACCGCCTCATCTTCACAAAACGCCCCCATCACGAGAGAAAGCTGGAGCCGAGGGGCCACACGGGTCCCGGGGCAGACATTGGCACCAAAGCCCTAAAGACGGCACACTTCAGCTTTGTACTTCGAGGCAGGAACTGGAACAGTTCTCTCTTCCTCTATTACTGGCAGCGAACTAGTGACGTGCCTTAATGCTAGTATTACCAGTCACTGTTTAAGTTCAGAGATGAAGACTGCCATCTAGCGGTCTGGATATAAACTCAAAACGAAACAACTGCCATCTTGTATGAATTATTATTATTATTATTTTTTTTTAATAAATATTAGGGATGCCCCGATCATGATTTTTCATGGCCAGTTCCAATACCGATTTGTAATTTATTTTTATCTTTAAGCAACAAACAAGAAAGAAGGAAAGTGTGCATAAACTAGATGTTTATTTGGTATTTAATAG
The DNA here is from genome assembly GCF_003368295.1 of Carassius auratus. Lineage (NCBI taxonomy): Eukaryota > Metazoa > Chordata > Actinopteri > Cypriniformes > Cyprinidae > Carassius > Carassius auratus. The sequence goes on along the minus strand of NW_020526612.1, from coordinate 15,495 downwards.
GCCAAACCGGCTTTTGGTTATTGAAAACAATAACTGTAACCATCTGAAATGAACGGCAGTAACTGCACAGTAAGCAGACTACATTTAATACAAACACACATGCTACAGACATCAACATTTAGCTTTTGTTTTTCAATTGGGTTGAAACTACAGAGAACTGGCCTTAAATGAAAAGATTAACTGTAACCATGTGAAATTAAAGGCAATAACTACATAGTTCTACAATCCACACAACACAATCAACACACATTCAATAAGATGTTTCTTACTCAGCATTCAGTATTTTAGTTTTTAAATGATTTTTTTTTTTTTAAAGTCTTTACCAGTAAGACTAAATAAAAGTATGCTATATAAATAAATTATTCCAAAATGTTAAAATTAAATAATGTTGGTGCGAATAAAACAAAGATGCGAAGTGTTTCATTCATCCAATTAAAAAAAAATGAGGGTAATGATTATCATCTATATATTTTTACTTGAGCCAATTAAAAATAAATAACATGGTCTCAAGTAAAAAAAAATATAGATGTGAATCATTACCCTAAAATATTTTAATTGGATGAATGAAACCCTTTTTGTCAGTGTACCACAGCAGGTGATTTTTAAATAAAATTAAGTCTATGTAATTTTATGGTTAAAATAAAAATAATCATCCTATACAGAACTGACTGTATAGTGTAAAAGTCTGGCTTCTGTGTAAAAGTTCTAATTAAAAAAAATAAAAAAAATTCAGTTTTGTCAGTTTAGTCCGTTTTTCATTTCTCATCTAACACGTGAGAAGTTGATCTGAACATCTCTTCACGGTTTACTCGTGTTCAGGTGCGGACCGCAGCTTTAGAGCGCGCAGGAAAGGCTCTTATTTGTGTTTCAGAACAACAACGGCTGTTCACTTCCTGTTATCTGTGCCTCAGACGTGTAGCTCTGTACTTCCAGAACTGATCGGCTGCCCGTGTCCTGCGCACAGATTTCGAAATACTTCCACACAGATGACACAGCGAACGATTACAATGTAGTATGTGCAGGTGGGCGCACTTCCGGAAAAATCAGCCGAAAAAAGACTAAAAACCCATAACGATTTATGGCCGGTCAACCGGTGCATCCCTAATAAATATCGATATTCTATTTTTGAGAATCGATACAGTATCGCCAAACAAAATATTGCGATACGTGTATCAATATTTTCTTACACCCCTAATGTCTGATGAGAACGCAGTTAGACAGAGCTGAGATACACACACACACACAGGAGTGAAGTTTGCTGCTTTACCGTTTCCGTTTGAAGGGAGACTTCGGCATGTCTGTGACCGGGATCATCTGCTCTCCGGGCCGAACCCACATGATGGGCCCATCGTCGCTCTCTGTCGGGCTCTTCAGCTTCAGACTGGAGAACGTCCCCCATGGCAGCGTCCGCTACACACACACACACACACACACATGGGTCAATATGCTGCTTCCAAAAGAAAAAAGTGTGTGTGAAAGAGAAACATGAGGAAAACACACCTCCAGGAAGGGCGACTTCTCCAGCATGTTGAGGAACTCTGGGAAGTAATCTCCCACCTCCTCATCCACGGCACCCACCAGACTGATCTGCCTCATCGCGCCGGCGCGGTACGTCCCGTGAGAGTAACTCCTCCGCACCTGGACACACACACACCTCTAATGCCATGGTTTCTGGAACTTATTTGTCTGATAAAACTCCAAAAAAATCTCTTGAAAGACAATAAAGTTTATTCGGAGCAAAATTCATATCTGAAGTGAGTTGAGACATTGGCTTGTTTTTCATCTACAGCAGGGTTATTTAAATCTTGCCCTGGAGGACCAATACGGTGCAGGGTTTGGCTCCAACCCTGATCAGTCACCTGCCTGTGATCTTCTAATGATGCCAAAAACATTGATTAGCTAACTCAGGTGTGTTAGGGTTAGAGCTAAACTCTGCAGGAAAGAGGATCTCGTGGTCCAGATTGGAGGATCCCTGATCTAGATGCACCAAATGATTTAATGATTAACATGCAAGATAAATAATATACAAATGTACTTAACTAAATGAGAACCGTGATCTACAGGTCATGATTTACAACAATTAGTTCCTATTTTTGCATTGGTCTGAAGTCTAACAGCAGACAGAATGAATGAGAGTGTAACTCCACAGTCTGACAGCAGGTGGCGCTGATGGAGCAGCAGGAATAGAGCCGTTTCCACAGCAACCGCTGTAAACAAAGCATCACTGCACTTACAAACACTGTTTTTAGGTTTGAAAATGTAAGGCGCATCGCACTGCTTTTTTTTTGTCTTTTTTAATTTAGGAAAACTCTGAGTGTTCTGTCAATCTACTCTATTGCACTAGTGCTCTAGAATCTTTGATTTGCTGTTAAGTAAACGTTCATATTACCAGAAACTATAAACACTGCGGTTCATGAAGTCAGCTCTCTGTCACCTGCAGCAGCCACCAAACCTAACCCTCCCTAACCCTACCGTTCGATTGGACAATGGAAAAAATGCTAATTAAAATGGAGATTTTCTGCTCAGTTGATTTTTTTTTTCAATTCAGATACTCAGAGCATTCCTACCAAAACACAAGGAGCGGCAGGCGGCTACAACACAAGGCGCCTGGACTGCACATAAACAGTGTGCAAAACACCAACTGCCGATATAAAACAGTTTATTAAAAAAAAGAGACGTGAGCTCCCGCAAGATTCGGTCCCACACCTGCTCACTCCCACAGAACCATTTGATCCTGCTCCCACCCGCAACATTCATGTTTTGTCCAACTCTCCCACCCTAAAAGGCCCTCATAACAGCAACCTATAAAGATTTTTTCAGTACATCCATGAAATTTACATTAAATAGCTCTGTAACATCTAAGTTCCACAGCATCCCAGTATAAATGCTCCTGATAAAATAATTTAAGCTAAGCATCAACATTCACAAAGCACTGTAACAGAAACACTAGCATGGGCTGCCGCGTGCATGGTTGGGCATGGCATGAGTGCAGCCAGCGCTTCCTTTATCATCAACGTTTCAGAAGGTGGGGCATAGAGGAGAAACAATGTACAGTTTTTTTTTTTTTTTTTTTTTTTACTTTAAACCACATAAACATGTAGCATTACACCAAATACACAAAAGAATGTTCTTTTCAGCAACATCTTATGAGCCCTTTAATCCTGTTATATCGTAACACTTTTTTCTAACTAAATTTCAATAGCGTGATAATACCGTATACCATGATAAAAGCATTCACAATTAATCACGACATTAAAATTTTATACCGTCATATGCCTAAATGTATGAGTCCAGAGCATTTTGACTCAAGTACTAGAGTAAAATCATACACACACACACACACACACCGGTCAGAAGTCTGTGACCCTCCGTCTGTTCAGCTGTTTTAATCGCCTAAACATACAAGCTTGATCACATGATCATAAACACAAACATAAACAGAATGCTATTAATAAACAAATGATGCAGCGCCAGGGAAGCAATAATTTTTCCACTGTTTGGACGGGGTTTTAAAACGGTCCCATTTTGTGACTCACAGCTGAAAATGAGCTACCTACCTTAAAATTTTAACAGTTCCTGACTTCAGAGTGTTTGTTACACACACAATTTGTGTGTATTTGAAAGAAGACCATTTGGGCTTTACTGTCCATCATCAATGCTCAAAAAGATAAAGTTATAGACACTAGTGTTGGGCGATATGGTCATTTTTCAAGTCGTCATATCGTCAGCCCGTGAGATGGATGATACACGATATAATCGTTCATGTGTGGAGCAAGAGAGAGACTCTTTGTTCTTGTAGCAGAACTATTTGGTGTTTTAAACCGCGTAGGTGTCCGAGAGTCTGTGGAATCACCAATAATTGAAAAAATACTTTCAAACATACTGATGAACTAACGTTAAATACAAAAATACTGTATTTAAAACAGCTAGTTCATATATATTCAGAAGCAGCTGTCATATCACCGTCCTGTGACAGATTATTCACATCTGCGCACGGAAGTTATCAGTCTAATGTTCTGCAGAATCAGTCAATGGTGAAAATCAATAGTAGATTTAAAGTCCAACAGTTTAACACTAATATTGGACATAAACGAACACGTTAAATATCAAGTATTCAAATATAGGTTAGGTCTTCAGATTGATTGTCCACCAGTTCCCGAGTTTAGGCTCCAGTGAAACTCCACAATCATGGGAAGAAGGAGGCGGGAACCAGCGGACAATCAGACTAAAGCTTTAATAAAATAAACACAAAACAGAGTGACAGCCCCTCGCGGATGAATGTCGCGCACAAAACCAAGATTCAAAATTTTTATTTGTCACATACAAAATTATATACAGCATCTATAACCAGCAGTGAAATGAGAGTCAGGTCCACTCCATGGACAGTGCAATTATTAAAGAAAACAACACAGATTAAAATATACCTAAATATAGCCATGTAAGAATAAAATAAAAGTAAACAAAATATAAGAATAAAATATAAAAAAGATGTATATTGTAGAATTAAATATAGAACGCAAAATAATGTGCATGAAAGTAAACTGTAGTTTCCTGCTTCTCAGGAACAACGTCACGAAACCCCATCATTTCACCAACAGAGAGAAGTTATCAGAAAACTAATAAGAAATAAATCACGTGAACATGCGCGATCACACACGAACATGATAAAAGCAGCCGTTTGTCTGTATGCTTTGTTAAATATTCAAACTCTAAAGCATCGATGTTTTACTATAGAATAAGTGATACATTGATCATAATGAATTAATTTATCAGGACTCAAGATTAATCATACATAAATACATTTATTTCTATTTTATTTATTTTTAACACTTAAGCGTTATGAAAATAGCGTGCTTATTCAGTCGAGTCTGTTTCTCTTTATTTGTAGCCTATAAGTCACATTTAGAATGAATAATATCTCTATTTTTATAAATGCTCCCGAAAAAAAAACATTATTCTTTTTATGATAGGCTAACATGGAGCTAAATTCTCGAGAGGAGACTTATGACAGATAATATAAGTTAATAAATAAATACACGATTGTGATAGAGAATAAGAAGCTGACGTCTGATTTCTCCAAGTGGTTGCATTTATCATGTTTTCTTTGGTAACGTTAATGTTTAGCGTGCATAGTCTTTTGCATCGCTTATAAATATATTTGCCTTGTTTAGTGATTATAATCCACATCAGATCAAGTTATTTCAAACATTCGCAGCTGACTAAAAGTGAGGTTTAAGCTCAACTTATTTTTAAAAGTCTTTAATGCTGGAGTTTTCTTTCTGAAATGATCCGCTCTCCAGACGCAGAGAAACTCCTCCTTTGTTCATAACCCCTCCTCTAGCCCCAGCTGGCCCGCTTTGACCCAAGGTTTTCGTCGGGCCAGAAAACCCTGACCGTTGGCCCCGAGGAAGCCCCGGTGAGGCACGATCAAGAACCGGAAGTGACAGTGGAATCACGACTGCCCTGACACGCACTAGCACGCCTGGTTTAAGATCGACAGTGGAAACACGGCTAGTCATCTAAACACCGGCCTCGCTCCGTTCCCACGGCTCTCGCCCCGCTCCACTCGACACAATCAGTATTGTACACTGGGAACTGAACCCACAACCTTCTGCGCTGCCGACACAATGCTTTACCATGGTGTATTAAAACACACAAGACATGCTTGTTCTGTGCATTTTAAGCACATTTTGTGTGAAATCATGTTTCTTTTGTCCATCAAAATGTAAATCTTAATATTTTTCTTAGAAGCTGTCAATATGATTTATACGATTGTTTTGTGCCTGTGTTCCTCTTGTGTCCTTGTTTAAAAAAATTTGATTTGTGATTTACTGTCCTTTTTTGTAACTGAAGACCCGGAGCAATATAAATTATTTACTCTATTTTAGCTAATTGCTAAGTGAGAATATTATGTTTAAGTCATTATTTGTTCTCTAAGGTGAACATGCCAAGCGTTCATAATATTTTTATTAGGCCGAATGTTGAAGATGTCAGTATGTTTCACCTGCAATATTGTGTCTATAGCTCTGTTTCTTTAACTGTGGAACTGAAATTAAATAAAAGGCATAAGTTTCTCACTTCAATCGTAACTGAATATTTAAGTCCATATTTACAGAAGTTGTCAATAATTAATGAATAATTTCTTATGTACATAACTCCATTGTAACTTAAGATCCTGAGCAATATAAATTGTTTGTTGTTAGTTTGATTAAATTTTGTTATAATTTTATTATGGCAATTAAAAATTAAAAACAAGGTAAAATGAGTAAATCTTATACATATTTTTAATTTGTGATTTTCTTTCTAGTCATAGGCTACTCCAATTTGTGTTAAAACACACTATACATGCTTATTCTGTGTATTTTTCGCAAGTTTTATGTGAAATCATGATTATTTTGTCCATCAAAAGTGTGCTTTCACTTTATTTGAGGATCAGCAGTGCAGCAAAAATAAGTATAAATAAGTTTAAGTTATTCCATAACGGATACACACAATAACCTTCCCCGAGGAAATGAGACGTAAACAAATGAATATGCAGAGCTAACTCTCAAGATGAGATTTATGACGATTAAAATGTTACTAAATAAATACATGATTATGATAGAAAAGAAGCTCTTGTCTGATTTCTTCAAGCAATCACATTTATCATCTGTACTACTGTAAGATTAATGGCTAGTGTACACAGGCCTAGTCTTCTGCATTGCTTATAAATATTTAATGGTGATCAAAATCAGGATAAGGTTATTTCAAACTGCTGTCTGAAGGTGAGTTTTGAACTAAAATTATTTAAAAACCCTTTAATGCTAGTGTTTGCTATAAACTTTATGAAATGATCCGCAGCGCTGGGGCTCTCCAGACGTGCAAAAACGCTTTTGTTTACAACCATTCCTCTAACCCCAGCTGACCCGCTTTGGCCAAAGGGTTTCGCCGGGAAACGTGACTGGGCCTGGCACGCCCACTTCTGGCCCGACAATGGAAACAAGACTATTGAGTGGTCACGTGATCACTCCAGTACAGTGAGCTCTTCAGGAACCAGACGAATGTGAAGTGAGCAGTGCATGATGGGACTGATGACAGGTCTGACTCATCTCTGCCTGACACACAGCAGAACAAACACAGCTAGCGCTCGCTCGGGCAGGGTGTCCAGGTGTTTTATTGGTCATGTTTCCATTAACAGTACAAACGGAGGAAGAGCAGACACTGTTTTTAATGAGAAGATTGCCAAACATCAGACCTCACGAGTCGACCCGTCTCAGTGTTTCTGATAAAGCGTGTGTGTGTGTGTGTGTGTGTGTGAAAGAGAGAGAGAGAGAGAGAGTAACAATCCTAAGAGCTCACAGGTCACAACAAACACACAAAGACACACAATCAAACACAATGTCATCTTGATCTGCTGCAGAAACAAAGCTTTTCTGTTCATTTGAACCGGATGATTCCAGTCTAGCAGCAAAGACAGTGTAGCAAAAACAGAGCTTCTCGTCTTCACGGCTACGCTAACGGTAAAGTACAATACACCAGCTACAGTCATCTACTATAACTCCTAACAGATCAAGCAGAACCAGCTCTGGATCAGGTTCTGTTTAACTCAGTCCAGGTACTTGTCATTTCTCGACTGGACTACTGCACACTCTTCTGACTCTTCGATCATGTTCCACCTGTTCTAACGAGTTTACACACCGTCCAGAACCCAGCGGTCAGAGAGTGAGTGACCCTGTGTGGCACCCTGAATCCCTCACAATATTTAAGACTCGTGAGCACTTCATCGCTTCCAGCTGCTTCTTTACTGTATTACTAACAGTGTTGCCAAGTCCAGTTCCCCCCCCACTGTATACTGTAGCTGCGGGTTGAAGCAAAAGCCCTCGCCCAATCCTTCAGGTCATGACTTTAAAGGCCATGTTGCAGGCTAAACAACACTTTCGATTAATGGGTACATAAATCACTCAAGATATGTATTTCATTTTTAAAATGTCTCAAAAATGGTTTTTGGTATTAACGTTGTTTTTTTTTACGCAACTCGGTGATGACGTCACGTTGGGGAGAAGTCGAGGAAAGGTAGCCTCAGTCTAGTATGATGCCGCGTTCCAGACAACACGTAACCCGTGAAAGTGCACTGGAACGGCAGTCAAACCCGTGACTTCCCACCCGTGAACTTGGGTCTCGTACTAGATCGATGTACTCCGAGATCTGAGGTCACACAGCACGCGAAACAACGACGGCAGCCCCTAGGAATAATACTGCCTACGCATGTGGTACACGTTGAAAAAACGAATTTAGGTCAGTGTAAAGTTGCAATAAAATAAATAATCTAGTTCCAATTCCTTGTGCTCAGAAAGTTTGGTGTAACCTGGAACGGTACAAAGTCGTTAGTAGTGGTATGAAATCGTGATTACGAGCTCAAAAACCTGCCTGGAACGCAGCATCAGAACTAACGTTATAGCGACTGACGGATGAGGAGGCAAGAGCCAACATGTATGATCGCCCGCAGCGGTGTGATTTCGATCGAGCCAGCCGTGAGAGGGCAAATGAGGAACTGCCAGGAACTGATGTCCGTCAAAGCCTATGCATGATCCGAGGAGAATGAGTGGAGAGTTGGTGAAGTGTCCTGGTGAGTCATTTAGCATCGCAGCAATGAGCACTGGAGCTAGTCTACGAGCAGCAGTGCACAATAACGACACACACACACGTAATTTTATTTATTTTTTACTGTCATTGAGCAGCAGCCATGTTTCCACTTTCTTTATATCTAGTGGCAGTGATCATGACGTTAGTTCAGAGAAGTACCGGTAACCTTTGTCATAGTATCGTAGAACTGGTAAACTTTGTCTTTGTCATCTAGAAATAGAAGGCATCATGCTAGCTATATGGACGTTTCTAAGCATTTATCTCTTCCTCCGGTGAAAATGTTGTAGCAAACGTAGCCGTGTGTCTGTCGCTGTGTTTGACAGGAGCTTGTGTGTGTGCTATCCCATGGAAACCGCGCTGGAAAGCTTGTGCTGTAAGGAAGCGAGTGCGTTTGGGTCGCTGTTGGTCGATATCTATCTGTCTATCTATATATATATATATATAGATCTATGTATTTATCTGTCACCTGCGCTATCTGAATACTCTCGTCTCTCCAGTCACTCTCAATGCTCTCAAGGCGGCTTTGGTAAATTCTCTCCCCAACGTGATGTGATGCAATGCATTGTGGGGCAAAGGAGACCGCTGTAAGATCGTACCTACTTTTTCATATTATATTCCGTTTTGTGATGCCCAACAACATAAAATACAATGGATAACAGTTTAATTGTTTATTACCAACAAGCAAATTGCACAAATTCGTAAAAAAATTAACCTTGCAATACGACCTTTAACCTTCAACCCCGGAAGGAGGATTTGACCCCACAGAATGTCATTTTGATAGCAAGTTTGCTCCACACTATTTTTGAGTAGCAAATTGTATATAGACGTATGTAAATGTTTATGTAGACAAACACACCACATTAGAGCTGAATCTTCACTGGAATCATGATTGGATTCTTCTCAAACAATAATCTACTGATGTTGTCATGATACTAACATTTCAGAAGTCATTACCAGTCCAGTGAAAGGCAATGACTATTCATACCACAAATAATAAAACATTTTAAATTGTTTGAGTACTTTAAATATTTAATTAATAAAATTATATAAGTACTTTAAATAGTATTGAAAAACAATAACAACTCTATGCAGTTGAGTAATTGTCGAGTAAATACTTCCCACTACATAAAAACATTACGTTTATCTGGGGCCTCGTGAATGAACAATGTTTAATAGAATGCAAACGTACAAATAATTGATGATGGTGCACACATAAAAACCAATAACAGAATCGTGTGCATACATTGATTTCTAAATACTAATGTGCAAAATGTACTTTTGAACACAGATGTTGTGACTGCAGCACTGATCTGTTCTTCTAGTCGGTCGCTCATCTCACGCTCATGTACTGTCTGAACCTACAAACACCCAGCAGTGAAACACATCTACTAACCTGAGCGTGGAAGTTTGCCATCGTAGTCGTCTCGATGTCCTTCTTCCCCAGGATCTCCATTTTGACAGGCGAGTTAGGGAATTTAGTAGAGAAGTACTCCAGGAAGTCTGGGAGGTAGGAGGCGGCGCCGTGGATTATACCCATCACATAGTTAGCGGCTCCATCCTGGTCCTCGCTAAACGCCAGCGTCACGAACTCCTGCGCGAACCTCTGCATCTCCACGAGAGACAGCACAGACAGCTCCTTGCTGTAGGCGTGAGCCACCAGAGCGCCTCCGTTTGGCTGGTGCTCCACATGAACCAGACAGCCGAACTCCAGCCGCTCCAGCCCGGGCGGTTTAGTGGCTCTGACCTCACCGTCTCCGTCTGCTGCGCTCACGCTCGGACCACAGCTGTGCTCCTGCTTCAGGCCGATGGAGCTCACAGCGCCGCCCTGCTGGACCGGAGCCGGCGGCTTGGATTCTGAACCAGATTTGGGGAGATCAGAACACACCGTCTGAATAGATTTGCTGTACATCTTAGGCCGCTTTCGCTTTTCACCTTCTTTGTGTTTCTTTTTCTTTTTCTTCTTGATCTTTTTCATCAGCAAATCCTCAGCAGAGTCTATCTTCGGCTTCTCTCGGTCACCTACACCACAGGAGAAAGATGATTAACTTACACAAACATCCTCAGAACGAGACTGATTTGACATCATAGCAAACTGCAGACCAATCACAGCGTTCGCGGCCCGCATAGATTTGATGCGCTGTGACATTTTTGGAGAGGTGCATTTTCAGGCTACGCCGTAGTTTTGGAGCAGAACTATAAATCAGCCTTAAAGGTTAGACATCTGTGAGACGTGAGCTTTTGTTAGTCAGGTACATGTTTGAGTAAATACACTAGTCGAGCACTCATTCAGAGACAATTCGCTAAAACTCTGTACCAATTATCCCACATGTCCACAAGCATCACAAATGTGAACCTGGAGCATAAAAGCAGTCATAAGTAGCACAGGTATATTTGTAGCAATAGTCCACAATACATTGTATGTGTCAAAATTACAACCCTCTACAGACACCTTGGCAACTGAATCACCATTGGTTAGTAAATATTTTAATTTACCCCCCCTTCCCCCCTCCCACACACACACACACACACACGTATATATAAATATATATGTATAGGATAAATGTTTGTTGATGGCAGTTTTTAAATATCTGAAAGTACACTCTTAACATCAGTTAGTGATGCATTATAATATGATAATCAAGTATAATTTAATGATAGAACTTTAGTAATTAGAATTTTAACTTGATAACCATGTTTGAATGCATATTAGTCCATTGAACATTTTAACTGGACTGGTGGTGGTGCTTTTTTGGTCATTCGGTAGCTGACCCTACTAATGCAATCATGATAGAAGCACAATCAGAATAATACAGGTCACATGTAAACACATCAATTGGATTGAATTGGCCACATCTGACTAAAATTTGGATTGGATTGTAAGGGGTGGTTTATTCCTTTTGTAATCCGAGCAAGAGGACATGTAAACACTTGATCGGATTAAAAACCAAAACTGGAAAATACTGACATAGAAATAGCATAATGACGTATATGAAGCGTGGAACGCACCGTCCTTCCTGGTGAATAAAGTGTCCCGACATTATAAACCTCCCCTTTCACTCCGCGTCTGTGAAGTGGAGCAGGACATCATCCCACCAGACTTTGTTTAAGACTCTCATCAACAGACAACTGGTTTTGGGTAAGAGACTTTTTTTCTCTTTCTTTTTTTTTTTTTTAAATAAGCAGCACAATGCATTTTGGAACTGTCCCCACATTACCCTCTATTGGTCTAAAATAATTGAGAATGTTATACTTCCAGCAGATCCAGTAATGTCACTATCTGGTGTTGTACCTATAGATATTTACATTTACATTTATTCATTTAGCAAACGCTTTTATCCAAAGCGACTTACAGATGAAGACAGTGGAAGCAATCAAAAACAACAAAAAGAGCAATGATATATAAGTGCTATAACAAGTCTCAGTTAGGTTAACACAGTACACGTAGCAAGGGATTTTAACTAATATAATAAATAAAAAGAAAACGGATAGAATAAAAAAATAAAAGAATAGAGCAAGCTAGTTAGAGGTCTTTACACATACACACACACACACACATATACAATTGCATAATAAATAAAAAGAAAATAGAATACAAAAAGATTAGAAATGTAGTTAGATTTTTTAAAGAATAGAATTAGAATAGTGAGTGTTAAAGTTAGAGGATCAAATAAAGATGGAAGAGATGTGTTTTAAGCTGATTCTTGAAGATGGTTAAGGACTCAGCTGCTGGGATTGAGTTGGGGAGTTCATTCCACCAGAAGGGAATGTTTAATGTAAAAGTCCGTAAAAGTGACTTTGCGTTTCTTTGGGATGGCACAATCAAGCGATGTTCACTTGCAGAACACAAGCTAATAGAGGCACATAAGTCTGAAGTAACGAATTTAGGTAAATGGGTGCAGAGCCAGTGGTAGTTTTGTAGGCAAACATCAATGCCTTGAATTTTATGCGAGCAGCTATTGGAAGCCAGTGCAAATTGATAAACAGAGGTGTGACGTGTATTCTTTTTGGCTCATTAAAAATTAATTCTTGCTGCCGCGTTCTGAATTAATTGTAAAGGTTTGATTTAACTAGCTGGAAGACCTGCCAAGAGAGCATTGCAATAGTCCAGCCACAGAACAAGAGCTTGAACAAGGAGTTGTGCAGCATGACCCGAGAGAAAGGGCTTGATCTTCTTGATGTTGAATAAAGCAAATCTGCAGGACCGGACAGTTTTAGCAATGTGGGCTGAGAAAGTTAGCTGATCATCAATCATAACTCCAAGACTTCTAGCTGTTTTTGAAGGAGTTATGGTTGATGTGCCTAACTTGATGGTGAAATTGTGATGAAACGATGGGTTTGCTGGAATCACAAGCAGTTCTGTCTTGGCAAGGTTAAGCTGAAGGTGATGGTCCATCATCCAGGAAGAAATGTCTGTTAGACAAGCTGAGATGCGAATAGCTACCGTCGGATCATCAGGATGGAATGAGAGTAGAGTTGAGTGTCATCAGCATAGCAGTGGTATGAAAAGCCATGTTTCTGAATGACAGAACCTAATGATGCCATGTAGACAGAGAAGAGAAGTGGTCCAAGAACTGAGCCCTGAGGCACCCCAGTAGTTAGATGTTGTGACTTTGACACCTCACCTCTCCAAGATACTTTGAAGGACCTATCTGATAGGTAAGACTCAAACCATTGAAGTGTTGTTCCTGAGATGCCTTTGCCAGTAGCGTTGATAGGAGGATCTGGTGGTTAACCGGGTCAAAAGCGGCGGACAGATCAAGCAGAATAAGTACTGAAGATTTGGATTCTGCTCTTGCCAGTCTTAGAGCTTCAACAACTGAGAGCAAGGCCGTCTCAGCTGAATGTCCACTTCTGAAGCAAGATTGGTTGCTGTCAAGGAAGTTGTTGTGTGTGAGAAATGTAGAGACTTGTTTGAACACAGCTCGTTCAAGTGTTTTTGCAATAAAAGGAAGAAGGGAAACTGGTCTGTAGTTCTCTAAAAGAGATGGGGGTGGGTTTCTTAAGTAGTGGAGTTATACGTGCCTGTCTAAATGATGAGGGAAAAACACCAGTGTGGAGGGAAGTGTTGATGATGTGAGTGAGTGCAGGTACAACTTCAGGAGAAATGGCTTGAAGGAGATGAGATGGAATAGGATCAAGCGGACAAGTAGTAGGATGATTAGAAAGGATGAGTTTTGACACTTCTGCCTCAGAGAGTGAAGAGAAGGATGTAAATGAGTGTAAGTTTGCTGGTGATATGAGCTTGACTGATTGTGGTGTGGAAAATTGTGCACTAATGGGTTTAATTTTATTAATGAAAAACATTGCAAAGTCATCAGCTATTAGAGATGAAGCATAAGGAGGAGGAGGAGGACAAAGAAGTGAGGAAAATGTTTTAAAAAGCATGCGAGAGTAAGATGAATTGTTAATTTTGTTATGGTAGTATGTCCTTTTAGCAGAGGAGACATTAGCAGAGAAAGAAGATAGGAGTGACTGATACACAATAAGATCAGTAGTATTTTGGACTTGCGCCACACCCTTTCAGAAGCTCTAAGCTTAGAACGGTGTTCGCGTGGAACATCAGATAACCAAGGGCAGAAGGGGTTTTACGGGCTGGTCTGGAAGATAAGGGGCTAACAGTGTCTAAACAAGATGTAAGAGTGGAGCAGAAGGTATCAGTAGCACTGTTAGCATCCAAAGATGCAAACAGTTTAGGGGAAGGAAGTGAAGATGAAACCATTGCAGATAGCCGGGAGGGTGAAAGTGTGCGTAGGTTATGTAGAAAAATGACATGTGGAGGGGTAAGTGATGTGTCAGGGATCATGTTGAGGTTAAGAGTGAGGAGGAAGTGATCCGACGTGTGCAGTGGAGTAACCAGAACATGATCAGTAGAGCAGTTTTGTGTATAAATAAGGTCCAGTTGGTTGCCTGATTTGTGAGTAGCAGTAGTTGACATTCGGTTGAGATCAAAAGAGACAAGTAGAGTGTGGAAATCAGCAGACAGAGGTTTATCTAGATGAATGTTGAAATCTCCAAGCATAACTAGGGGAGTACCATCCTCAAAAAAGGTTGAGAGCAACACATCTGATTCATCCAAAAAGTTACCCAGTGGTCCTGGGGGTCGATAGACAACTAAAAATGTATTTTAAAAGGGTAGGTAACAGTAACTGAATGAGATTCAAAGGAGCTGTTGATACCCAAAGATGGTAAAGGATTAAATTTCCAATCATTAGAGATGAGCAGACCAGTACCTCCACCTCTTCCCGTCAAACGGGGGGAGTGGGAAAATGAGAAATTATTGGAGAGTGCTGCAGGTGTAGCAGTGTCCTCTGGTTTGATCCAGGTCTCTGTTAGGGCCATGAGATTAAGCTTTGAATGACTAATAATAGAAGTTATGAAATCGGTTTGTTTACAGCAGACTGGCAATTCCAGAGACCAATAGGAAAGAAAGTAGTGTATTAGCAGACATAGGCAAAGTATGCAGGTTGTTAAGATTGCGCTGTCTACATTGTGTGATGCATGGTTTACGAGTGGTAATGATAGTAGGGATCTGGAAACACATAGTAAGATTTGGTTATAAACAAAAAACAACTGAAACAGAAATGAAACAAGGAGAAGGAAAAAGATTAATCAAAACAAATACTTATATCCCTGCCGGTGTCCCTGCCCGGTGGAGTCGCACGGTAGAGTCGATGGTCTTTACACTCTTCGGTCTTCACACGAGGAGGGCTTAACTGGAGGGCTGCTGCGACCACTGCCGCGGTATACTAATCTTTTTTAAAACCGACAAAACGGAAATTGAATTCAGCTGAACGTACTTTACTGTTTATCACAACAAAGGTCTAAGCAAGCGCACAACACTGACAACGTATGCGATAGAGTACGAGACCAAAC
>NW_020526611.1:0-101586 GCF_003368295.1 Carassius auratus | reverse complement strand
TGTATTGAATGTAATCCGGATAACAAATACACTCCCTCGCTTCACTTGGAGTGGACCACAAAGCAACTCTCCTGCTCATTTAAGATATTTCATACATTATGTTAATTCAAAATGTTAACAGTCCACTGTAATAATTTAAGTAATTAAAATTTCAATAATTTATAGTAATTAGAGTAATTTATAGAGTGTGTGTGCTTCTCTCTCTGTGTGTATATTAATATATATTAAATTAATACAAATTAATACTTAATACAATAAATTACTCAAAGTGATAGTAAACAAATTTATAATGTTACAAAATATTTATTTTTCAGCTCAATTAAAATCTTCTGAGACAGTGTTATTGCTTCAAATAGACAGAAATGACAGCTCCTTTGCGTCTCCTGTTTGATTGAGCAGTATTTTGAAAGCGTCACAGATAGTCAGGCACGGGAATGGCATGCTAAACTGGGATAAAATAAAGTATTTTAACATTGGAAAATTACACCATTCAGCTATGTCATAATTCTGTAGTTTTAGTTTCTGCTGACTCATTATGAAACATCCACCCACATCTTTCCCACTTACCCTCAGAATTCATACAATGTGTGCTTCTGCGTCTGTTCTTTCACTTCATAAACCATTTCAAAGGAACAGTTCACCCAAAAATAAACATTTACTGAATGAGTTGTTTCTTCATCAGATTTGGAGAAATGTAGCATTCCATCATTTACTCAGCAGTGGATCCTCTGCAGTGAATGGCTGCCGTCAGAATGAGTCTAAACAGCTGATAAAAACATCAGTCAGTTCTGATGTAGAAACAAACTCATCTACATCTGAGGATGAGTACATGTTTAACCAGTTATATTTTTTGACTGACCTGCTCTTTTAATGTTTACAGTAGTGACTACAGATGCCCAGAAGACAAACATTTGTCTTTTATTTATTATGTATCAGTGGTCCCACAAAGCATTTGGACACTTCACTTTAATTGACTTGAATTTAATTGCATTAGACCAAAAATATCACAGCTGTTTTATTGTATGTTTTATTTTTTTAAATAAAGCTAATAAAAAAATAAAAAAAAAATGGAGACAGTCAGTAATGTGTGAACGTTCACGAAATACTCGCTGCATAAAAAACTTACACCTAGAAAGCATAAATGCAACAGAATTGGGTTGTCTGGGTCAGCCATCTTCAAATTATCTCATCAGTCTTGCTGTAAATAGAGGAATATTACTGAGAAATGTGAAATTCATTCTCCTGCTGGTGGGCTTAATTTGAAATGCATCAAATGACTCGCATAACGCCGCAAATTGTGTTCAAATGACATGTGAACTTATTTTAAAACCGTTCTAAAACTAATATCAGAACTGTCAACATGTCTGGTTTCACGGTGTGAGTAAAAGCAGCCTGTTATGGTTAACATAATCAACTATATGTTTTCAGAAGATACTCTTCCTCTATCAATTCCTTTTGTTTATGTTTTTGAAAGAAGTCTCTTATGCTCACAAAGGCTGCATTTATTTGATTAAAAAATATAATAATATTGTGAAATAGTATTATAATTTAAAATAACAGTTTTTTATATGAATATATTTATAATACAATTGATTCCTGTGAATGCAAGGCTGAATTTTCAGCATCATTACTCCAGTCTTCAGTGTCCACATGATCCTTTCAGAAATCATTATAATATTCCAAATTTCCTGCTGAAAAATATTTATTTTAATTATCAATGTTTGAAAAACAGTTATGCTGCTTCATATATTCGTTGAAACTAATCCATTTTTCAAGTATTTGATGAAAGTTGTCACTTTTTGATAAATTAAATCTATCCTTGCTGAATAAATGTATCACTTCTTTTATTAAAAACATTGTTGTAGAAGGTGTATGTTTAGCTGTCTAAATTTTTCAAGGGTAACATTTACGGAAATTAACTGGTTTAGCTCCAGTTGTGATTATTAAAAGAAATCATTCAGAAGCAAAAGCTGGAAAGACAGACATGTTCAACAGCAATAATGCAGGCATTCTCCCCAAGTTTTAAAAGCTAATTTGCTCAAAACAGCTATTATATGCACAATATTTTGCCTCCTTAATGTTCTAAAATCTCTGCCTTGAGTTCGATGCTTTGACAGTTTTAGTAGTTTTATTGTGTGCAGAAACTGCTGTAACTGCAGTCTAAAGTCTAATATTTCTCTTAGCCCTCAGTATGTGTCAGAAATACTATGGCAAATGCAATGATGGATGTAGAAAGTGTTTTTGTGTGGTCTGTTGATTGTGAGCACTTAGGTTTTGAAGTGCTGTGTGACTCATAATTGTGTCAGTGTTTTGTAGTTGGAGTATTAATTGCACTCACCTGTTCACTTAAAATAAAAATTTGCGCATTAAAAATTTACCTCCACTGGGCTATAGTAACGCAATACGTTCTGACACTAAAATAATAACCAAACTAAATGGATCCTGCTTTTCTAGTCAAACTCTCAATTGAGGCTGACAAACAGAGATGGATTTGTGATTTTCATATTTGCAAAATGAAGTTTACAGAGCTGCTCCGCTGGGTCTCGTAGAAGACCATAACAGCGTGAAACTCAAAAAGTATTTAATAAGCAACTGCTCAAACAAATAAAGAGAAACTTTCTTGGGTGATCTTTCTCTTTAAACAGACAGATTTGGGTTTTTTTTTCAGGAGGTTATTGTTCAATAAAATGTGCACATGAATAATTCAGTTTACTGACCATCAATCAAAGAGTCCTGAAACCCTGGCCTGTTCTCTGCACTGCATTGAAAAATGCAAGATAAATAGATGTGGAAATCTGCAGAATGGAGGTCAGGCAGAGCACAACAACTGTCTGTGAACCAGACGATTTAAAGCTCAGTTTCCAGTGTGACGAATGAAACAAAAGTAAAAAGAATTTGATTGCAAATATTGTAAGTAATTTTAGTACTTTCAGCTTTAACAAAAATAGTTTAATTTAGTTGTTTTGAACTTTTTTGTAGGTTTTCATCTAGTATTTATATTTTATGTAATCTTCATTTCAATTATTTCCTAGTAAATCACAGAAATTCTACTATTTACTATTAAAATAGCTATACTAGCTACTGAAGTAGTGTCATTATTTACATTTTTTTACATTTTTTTTTTACATTTTAATTTAATAATTGTATGCATTTTTTATGTGATGTTGTCTTTTTATTATATATATATATACACCTCACTCTGATTGACTGCTATCCAGTGTGTTGTGAATGGAAAACATAGTTACAGGCTGTGAATCAAAAGCGCCAGACTGTCCTTTCAAAGTTGGAACTGCACCACTTTACAGAAACTCTACTCTCCCAGGTTGTAAAATTAAAAATGTAAAATATGCTGCACACATCTGTATATTTTGGTTGAACTGTTCTGGAACAGTGTTGTAAATACAAACTTAACCACTGATTTACTCTTTTAGAAGACCAACAAAGTAGCTTCACTTTTACAATGAAACGCACAGCATCTTCAGGACATGGCGGAGGCAGCAATAATGAAGTGAGAATCAAAGTTACGCCTTCTTTCTTTGAGTTAACATTTGGGCGGTGTTATGCAAATCTTCCCACACACTGACATAGACAATGGGGCTTGTTTCAACAAGGTGTTTTAGGAGGGCGTGGACAAGTCTTAACTTAAAAAAATATATATCTTTGGGTTTGAGACTTTAGTTTTTGCAACTTCAGCGATCTTATCTATGCAGGAACAGCTTGTAACACTCAAAGGAAAGGAAAACTTGAAATTGCGTCATATGACCCCTTTAAGGGTTTATGAGTTAAAGTTTTGTTTGCCAGCTGAGCTTTTGTGCACAGATAGATAAATGAAGCATACAATATGAGGGTGTTCCATCAGTGATAACTCAGCAGATGATAGAATAACGTTTATAGAATAAATTAAAGAAACAGACCGTTGGATCAGACCTTTATCAAAAATGTTTTGATAAACTTTTGTGATCATTTTTGTCATGACCTTCTTTATTATAAAGGCCATCATAATGGAGGGCATAGGGAATCAATATATTGAGGTTTGTGAACTTTCCTTGCACCAGGTACTTTGTATTAAGAGAACAGTTCATGCAACAAAAAAAAAAAAAAAAAAAAAAAAAAAAACTCAGTATAAATAAATACAAAACTTGTTACAATAAATATATATATTCATAAACCTATTCAAATAAATTAATACATTCATTAATTCATTAATTTGTTGTTCTGACTTGTTGATTTGTATTAAAATAAATAAATAAATACTTTATTTAATAAAAAATAAAAATCTGTTTATTTAAAATCTTATTAAACTATGTATGTTTAAAAATAATTAATTATAAACAAATGCATTTGTTGTACTGATTTTAATGTTTTATGCATTGAAATTATTAAAATTAATTTACCATGCTACTTCTTTAGGATTTTTGATGGATAGAAAGTTCTTTTTTTTTTTTTTTTTTTTTTTTTACTTAAAATTACAGCAATTGTTTGATAACATTCTCAATGCATTTACTGTCACTTTTGATTTATGTAATTTGCTGAACAGAGGTATTATTTTGTTTAGTAAATACATAAAAATACTCGCTCTCATTTTGAATAAAGTGAAAGTGTCATTATAAAGGAAAAAAAATAAAAAATAATAAAAATAAAAATAAAAAAGTAAACAGAAATAATTTTTCATTGCACACAGATCACTTGATGTTGACTCGCACCACTCACAGATCACTGCGAATGACTACATTGCTAATGCACAGCATGAATAAATTAGTTCAGGTTTAATCAAATACGCACACACACACACACACACAGACACACGCACACACACACACACACACACACACACACACACACACACACACACACACACACACACACACTATACCAAATATGCAAACAGCTATGATTCTGAGCAGCTTCATTATTTGCAAATGATTTGCAGCTTTGATGAAAGCTTTGTGCTCTGCGAGGACGGGCTGGGGCAAATATTGGAAAGCTTCACTGTAATAAATAAGAAAATAAAACAGAATGCATTAAAAAATGCCAGAGCTTATGTAAGTAATTTCATTTTTCTATGTGGATGTAATATCTTTTTTTTTTTTTTTCAGCGCTGTTATGGAATATGAGATGGGATGGCACTAAAATGAAATTGAGGTAAATTTGTAAATATCATTTTTAATCCATCTGTGGCAGCGAGGCAGTGTCAGATACGAAGGTGGTTGTTACTGAGTGTAGGATCACGGCCGGAGACATTCGCGTCAAACCCTGGGATGATGTGTTGAGGAACCCTGTCATTATTCAATCAACAGTGGAGTGGTTGCTTATGTTTCTCATCTCAAACGTACAATTAAAGCAATTGTTAGCCACACCCACATCTGGCTCTGCCATTATGACACAAGCCAAATTCCATTGTTCCAGCATCAATGGAGGAGCCGTTTATGTTTCCATCTCTACAATTAGGAAATTAGACACGATCACATTCACTCAAGCATCATTCACAAAGAAAACTGTGAGGTTTAGGCACTTTTCTCCAAGATCAAAGGGGGAAAAGTACAACACTGTTAATGGGGTGATTCTAGGTACACATGCTATTTATTTATTTTTTTATCAAAAAATGGTGAGCTTGAAGTACTTTCAAAGTCATTGAAATTAATTACAATTGAAAGTATGAAATACCATATTTTTGAAGTTTAATAATAATAATAATAATAATAATAATGATAATAATAATAACATTTACATTTGCATTTACATTTAATCGTTTAGCAGACGCTTTTATCCAAAGCGACGTACAAATGAGAACAATAGAAGCAGTCAGGTCAACAAGAGAACAACAACAATATACCAGCGCCATGACAATTCTCAGTTAGTCTAGGAAAGAATGCATAGCCAGTTTTTTTTTTTATTTATTTTTTTTTTTTTTATTAAATAAAAGAGACTAGAAAAGTAAAATTGCCTGTATTAGTTGGTTAAGTGGTGTCGGAAAAGATGAGTCTTTAGATTAGTTTCTTGAAAATGAGTAAAGAGTAAATAAGAATTGAGATTGGGAGGTCATTCCACCAGCTGGGTACAGTCCAGGAAAAGGTCTGTGAGAGTGATTTTGAACTTCTTTGGGATGGCACGACAAGGCGTCATTCACTTGCAGTGCACAAACTTCTGGAGGGCACATAGGATTTAGCCAGTGAGTTTAAGTATGTTGGTGATGTGCCAGTGGTTGTCTTGTAGGCAAGCATCAGTACCTTGAATTTGATGCAAGCGGCTACTGGTAGCCAGTGTAACCTGATGAGGTGACGAGTACCGTGAGCTTTTTTGGGCTCATGGAAGACAACCTTCGCTGCTGCGTTCTGTATCAATTGCAGAGGCTTGAAAGTACATGCAGGAAGGCCTGCCAGAAGAGCATTACAATAGTGTTACTGTAGCTCAATTGTTAGAGCACTGTGCTATCAAGCGCAAGATTGGGGGTTCAATGATAGGTGAAAATTGATAGCCTGAATGCACTGTAAGTTGCTTTGAATAAAAGTGTCTGCTAAATGCATACATTTAATTTAATTTTAATTTAGTGAAGTCTGGAGAGAACAAGAGCTTGGACAAGAAGTTGGGTTGCTTGCTCTGACAGGAAGGGTCTAATCTTCCTAATGTTGTATAAGGCAAACCTGCAGGACCGGGTCGTTATAGCAATGTGGTCAGTGAAGCTTATCTGATCATCCATCACAACTCCTAGGTTTCCGGCTGTCCTCGAAGGAGTATGGTTGACGAACCCAGCTGTATAGAGAAGATGTGATGAAGCAATGGGTTAGATGGAATCACCAGGAGTTCGGCCTTCGTAAGGTTGAGCTGAAGGTGATGGTCATTCATCCAGCTAGAAATGTCACTCAGACAGGCTGAAATGCGAGCAGCTACCGTCGGGTCATCTGGTTGGAATGAGAAGTAGAGTTGGGTGTCGTCAGCGTAGCAGTGATAAGAAAAGCCATGCTTCTGAATGTCAGATCCTAATGACTTCATGTAGATGGAGAAGAGAAGTGGTCCAAGTACTGAGCCTTGAGGAACCCCAATAGCAAGGTGTTGTGACTTAGAAATATCACCCCTACAAGACACACGGAAGGATCTGTCAGAGAGGTAGGACTTAACCCACAGGAGTGCGGTTCCAGAGATGCCCATCTTTCTTAGGGTGGACACGAGAATCTGGTGATTAACGGTGTCAAAAGCAGCATACAGGTCCAGTAAGATGAGTACTGAGGATTTTGAAGCTGCTCTTGCTAGTCGCAGGGCTTCAGCAACCAAGAGCAGAGCAGTCTCATTTGAGTGGCCACTTTTGAAGCCAGATTGGTTGCTGTCCAGGAGCTTGTTCTGTACAAGGAACATAGAAAGCTGGTTGAAAAACAGCTCGCTCAAGTGTCTTTGAAATGAATGGAAGAAGGGATACCGGTATGTAGTTTTCAAGAAGCGTTGGACTTAGAGATGGTTTCTTGAGCAGTTAGCTTACCCGAGCCCGTTTGAATGCTGAGGGAAATGTTCCAGAGTGTAGAGAGGAGTTGATAAAGTGAGTAAGCGAAGGTATGACTGAAGAAGAGATCGCTTGAAGGAGGTGAGTGGGGATCGGATCAAGTGGACAAGTAGTATGATGATTGGACAGGAGAAGTTTGGAAACTTGACATATTACATGACATATTACAAAATTCTAAACATTATATATGCCAAAATAATTAGTATGTTTTAACTTCATATTCCTCATATTAACATCTTGTTCACTTTTACTTCTTGACTACATGTAGGCCTGTATGATGAGTCGTATATGCTCGATTAATTAATTTGGACACACATCTTCTGATCTACAAAAAGTCTAACCTGCATCTTTTTCATTTAGTTGGCTCTCTCAGAGTAAAAACAACAACAACACAAAACAACGGCCATACAGTCCAATTTAATGTACTGTATTTATTATTTTTACTTCAGAAAAGGCAATTTTCATATTCTGTCTTGACAGAATTTCTTTTTTTTAGTTGCTTTTAGAACTTTGTTGAGGTTCACAGAGTTTTTTTCCTAATTTCTCCCTAACCTTTGTCACTTTCTTTGGTATTGTATAACTTACATTTCAAAGATTTTTTCAATTTTTTTCAGAATAAATGCAAAGATGACCATGCGTGTAAATGGAGAATTGCTCTGATCACACTTAAGTCATCTAACTGCCCTTTTCTACCCTTAAGATGCATCTATGAGATCTTCTATGAGGAAACAAGAATCCGTAAAAGTGGTGACGATGAGTCAGATGATCTTCTTTAAGAAGAAGAACGGTTGTAATGCTCTAGCAATGCTCTACACCGAGAACCAATCGGACAGTATTGAGCACTCAGGGCTGGACGGTGCATTCACCTCCTTACTGATCAGAATCAGAATCAGAATCAGAATCAGAATCAGAATCAGAATCAGAAAGAGCTTTATTGCCAAGTATGTTTGCGCATACAAGGACTTTGTTTTAGTGACATAAGCTTCCAGTACACAGAGACACCAACACACAGACAAAAAAAAAAAAAAAAAAAAAAAAAAAAAAAAAAGTAGTCAAATAAATAAGTGTATAAACAATTGTGCTATAAATGATAATGGAATAGGATTGAAAAAGATGCAGGGATGTACTAGGATGGAGGGGTAACAAATAAATATAAGGATGTTGCACTTTTGTTTGCATAAGCATAAGTGGGGAACATTTAACTGTTCATGAGGTAGATTGCCTGGGGGAAGAAACTGTTTTTGTGCCTTGCTGTTCTGGTATTTGCGGCTCTGAGACGCCGACCAGATGGCAAAAGTTCAAAAATGGGGTGACTTGGATGTGAGGGATCCAGAGTGATTTTATGAGCCCTTTTCCTCACTCTGGATGTATACAGTTCTTGAAGGGTGGGCAGGGGAGCACCAAGCTGTGAGCTGTGATGCTCACAGCTGCCCGGGCAAACATGGCTGTCAACTCTGGGTGCAATTCGGCAGTGGTGACAACACCCGAGGGGGGCAGCCCTGCCGAATTTTCATCCACAGAGGTCAATAGCCCATCCCCGATGCTGCAATCGACATCTGATCCCTGGCGGCAAACTGAATGAACCGTTGGGACTGCCATAAGACAGCCCAGCAAAATCACCCAGCAGCCGCATAGGACAAACACTGTGGAAGGGGTAAGAGGTCAATGGGGCATGGCCCAGCGGAGAAGCTCTCACTGTCACCTTCAAATTTCGCAGAGCACTAGCCGGCAGTCCTCTGCTCGTGGCAGAGAAACCAGAATGGGTAGTGACAGAGGGGTCTGCTCCTTTCCCTTTAAGAAAGGGACAACAATTTTCATTGGCGTTTTCTCTTAAACTCAGAGATGATTGGCCTCCCAAGTGAGACCCCATATGTCGTTCAACATAACTCGTAATGACCAACAGATAGGGAACTGTTGAATGTGTTTTTAGGTGCTACAGCCTTTAAAACAACTCCACCATTACCCATAATCATTGTCACTGCCCAAATAACCACCATTGCAGATCATTAATGACCGATATAGCACAATTGCCTTGTTTATTCAAGACCTGAACCTGTTCATCCAAGCATCCTTCAATTCTCCTGTTCTTCAGCTCTATCTCTAATTTTTTTCGATATGTCACAACTGCAAGAAAGGGTCGGGTTCTCGTTCTCCCTCCCTGTCTTTTGTATTTCTTCCTCCCATCTCATTTAGAAGCAGCTACGCTTGACTCCCCTCACTGAGTCCCACAGGCAATTTTGGGAAAGTAGGCCAAAATGAAATATGGCCTCAATAAAAATCCCACAACTCTTCAAATGCACATTGACAATAATACCTACACAAGTGTATACATGGCAGGGCACTAAACAGCGTGTTAGTTGGTTAAGTGTGTTTTTAAGCGATAGCCAGACACCGTTTTTCTCTCCCACAGGTCCTGGGTCAGAACTATGTAGCTTCTGCAGATATAAAAACACTGAGGCATTATGGGAAAAACTTACCTGAGATCAGCACGGTTCATTGTTCCACCATATTGGCAGCTCAGGCAGAGACTATATCAGAGTGCCATAGCTCACTAAATCACAGTGATCTGAGAGGGTATCGAAAGTCAACAATTTTACCTTCATTCTTGCCACTGCACAACAGGGAAGTCATTCAGACTAGTAGACAGAAATCACAATACAGCAGGGCTTCCCTGGCTTTTTATTTATATGTCAGCTTTTAAGAAAGAAAGCCTATGGAAATACAGATTTTTTTTTAATACAAATTATTTTTGCAAAAAATATGTATACATACAATTCACTGCAGTTTGCAGTTAGAAATGAACACTACAGATTTAGATCCTATTTACACAAATTATGATTATAGGTCAGGTGATTATTAAAGGTTTTTTTTCCCCACGTTTCCTTGTACAATGTGTTATGACCTCAAAACACTTATACTATGTTTATGATTTGTAAACTAATACATTCTGAATTTTGAATGACTTAATCCGCTCCATATCTATGGCGTTTCTGATGTACTCTAGTAAACTTGTTCAGTAGCACACCTGGTACAACACTGTCACCCTTCGAAACCCACCTTATGCTAAATGATTTGACAAGCACTTAGCTGGATTTGTGATGGTCCAATATAACGATAAAGACCAGCTAGGATCCAAAAAAATGACAAGCTGAAGTCCAGTTAAAACTAGCTACTATGTTCCAAAACAGCTAGAAATTAAAGTTGGATTTTCAAGCTTGGTAGTAATCATCCTTTTGTAAGTTATTTATAAAAAAGAAGAAAAAAAAGAAAAAGAAAAATTGGCCTTTCTAGATTCAAAGAATGGAGAACTGCACTCATATGCTAGATAGAAAATAGCAGTCCGGGGGTGTTGCCATATGTACTGAGTGAACTTTCCTTAAAGCGACCAGAACATAGTAAGAGTTGCATCAGAGATAGAGGATGAGAAAGTGTGGGATACTTCCTTGAATCCCCCATTACATACAAATCAGAAAACACTGCTGAAACAACGCAGTGCAGTCAAAGGTCTCTCGTTTCCAAAGCACATTGCATAAGGTTGATCAATCAATACTGCTCAGTCCAGAACAGTGATACAGTCCAGTGACTGTGTGTGTACATGACTGCATAACAGAAAACACGGATCTTACAATTTCATTTCTATTGACTTTTAAATGGGATTTCATAGACTTCAGGCACATTTTAGCCAATTTTTCCAGCTGTCTTTCTGAGAATAAAGGTGCTTAAAGGTCATAAGTCAGGCTTGAGATTGGCAAATATACAATGCTTATTCTTCTTATAAAATGTTTTTCAACAGTATTTCCAGCTAAAACAAAGTTCTAAGCCAGACCATAAAGTAAGAACAGCTTAAGTGGATGTCTTCATGAGCTGAAAAGGTATTAGTCAAGGAACAACAAAACCACACACAGCAATGCCTAAATTCATTTTCATAACTCAAGACTTTTTGAAATATGTGTTAAAGAACAATAGGGCCATGACCCACTTTCAGGATTAATACAGGTGTGTTCTTTTCACCATTGTGGTGTGCTATTCACACAAGAATCTCATTGTGTGTGTGTGTTGAAGAAAGGTGGAGAACGTCACATAAGTTGTTCTCGAAATCTTCATTGATTCTTTCATTGAAGCAAGAAATCTTTTATCAAAAAAACAAACAAAAAAAAAAACAGATGAAAAGCTTTCTGTAGATTTAATCTATGCATACTGTAGGTCCAGGCAACACTGCTGAGAGAACTAATATATTTAACATAATTTATTTTCCCCTGATTTTCTGTGAAGTTGCAACGAAGAGGCAAGTATGACTGGTTAGCATGATGCAGTTCATCCCTGCTGGCAGATGGCAAAACTCCTGTATATAAAAACTAACTGTATATAAAATTGTCTAATATATATATATATATATATATATATATATATATATATATATATATATATATATATATATATATATATATATATATATATATATATATATATATATATATATATATTCATTAAAACTAAAACTGAAATAAAAATGTATAAAAAAAACTACATAGACTAAAACTACATAAAAAAACATTAAAATGACAAAACACAAATCTAGAACTTAAACTGTAATTAAAATTAAAAATTAAAACAGAAAATATGTGTGTAAGTAAGGTTGTTACAAAATATTTTTATTTGAATTAAATCATTTTCTGTTGATCTTTTTAATCATACAAAATATAAATTATAATAAATAAACTGTAAAAAATATCACAGGTTCCAAAACATATTAAACAGCACAAACTGTTTCCAACATTGATAATAAATCAGCATATTATAATGACTTCTGAGGATCATGTGACACTAAAGACTGGAGTAATGGCTGATGAAAATTCAGCTTTGCAACATTGTAATAAATTATATTTTAAAGTTTATTAGAATAAAAAACTGTTATTTTGAATTGCAATAATATACTATTATATATTGCAATAATATAGCTATTATGTTCCATTGCTACAGTTTGTTTTGATTTGGAGATCTGTCAAGTTAAGTCTTTATCGTCTATGTTTTTATGTTAAAATAAATATTATACACCATAATTTCTGTTTCTATAACGTGAATATATCCCCTATCGTATTCTACAACACAAAACAATCAGAGCACCTTGTTATCAATAGTTTTATTTTGATTTCTTTAAGCTAGTTATTAGCTGATAGCCCATTAGCATCACCAGTGTGGTTGCTGCTAATCCCACTGTGACGAGTGGGGCGGGGCCGAGAGCCGTGGGAACGGAGCGAGGCCGGGGGAGTAATTGGAAATGAGCGACACCTGCTCGAACCACCGGTCATGAGTCCCATGGAGGAGATGGAAGGATTTAAAACAGGAGCGACAACAGTGAAGGACAAGAGAGGACCAGGCCTGGGTTTTAGTTAGTGTTTTGATTTTGTTGTTTTGTGTTTATTTTGTAATAAAAGTTTCTGTTTGAATGGTCCCGGTTCCCGTCTCCTTCTTCCCAATGATTATGAAGTTTTTAGTGTTACACCCACTTAGATTGCAAATACTCTGTTGTTCACACACATTACCATTGTTTTACTCACTGCTACTTTCTTTAATGGCAGATGTGTGTCTATATTTGAGTGAAGGTGAGGACACGTTCAAACAGCCAAAGCTGGACTGCATTGAACATTCGCTCTATGACTTTTTGACACCATCACAAAAATTTTATACTGTGCATTAGGCTTTAACCATACATCTAGTTTTCCAAGTTCTCTTGTCCTCTGAGGTGTCGACTTTGCTGCTCTTCTTTTCTGCGGTGGATCCATGGAGATGTGCCCTGTTGACCTTTACAAGTCCTAAGTAGAGAAGAAATTATTCTCACAATGCTGAACTGAAGTTTTATTGGTATTTCTGGGGGCCTTAAGCCCCCGTGAGACTCAACAGTACTGAGCTCTGGGTCTTAACCTAGTTTTTTGAGGATGTGGCCGATTACAGTTTGACACTTTCTAGAGGTCCAGTTCTGTACCTACACATGCACAATGTAGACTGTTGGTTTTTATTTTATCTCTCTCACACAGATTGACTGAGCATGTGCTCTGATAGCTGAGAACCGAGAAGTTTAAAGAACATCATTTGTAGCTCTTATAAACAAGATGAAACAGATAATATGAGATGTCTTGGGACAAATAGTCTCTAAAATTAGACGGACTGAAATACTCCCTCGAGTCCCTGCCCTGGTTTGACACGATTAGAAGATGAGAGTGCATGTAAATGGAGACATTAATCAAACAACATTCAGTTCTCTTTTACACAGCTTGATCCAAGTATGACTGAGAAACAGCAGTCTTCAGAAACCGTCATCAGCACATTATCAACA
The DNA here is from genome assembly GCF_003368295.1 of Carassius auratus. NCBI lineage: Eukaryota > Metazoa > Chordata > Actinopteri > Cypriniformes > Cyprinidae > Carassius > Carassius auratus. The sequence continues at coordinate 87,760 of NW_020526611.1, read as the reverse complement.
TGCATGCACACACACACACACACACACACACACACGGGCACTGACTGTAAAATAATGCATGTTACAAAACCAGCCCAATTTTGTCAAATGCTTAATTTTGACAGATTAGCCAATTACGCTGGATTAAACAACAGAATCTGTCCAGTTTGCATAAATATATATATATATATATACACACATATATGAAATATAGTATAAAAAATGTTTTAATGATGGATTTGCTTCTTTCAAACATACAGTTTTTGGCTTCACAAGATGTTAAATGGACTGGATTATTGTGGATTAATTATGGATTATTGTGATATTTTTATGGTTTATTTTATTTTATTTTATTTTATTTTACTATGCCTTTAAACTTCAGCACATAACTATTCCTGCACTTGCTGTGACCATGAATGATAAGAATTGTGTGTATCAACCATCATATATACAGTTTTCACCTTGAAAATGTATATGGTTTTAAAAAATCTCAGAGACTGATACTGAAGAAAGGAGCTGGAGGGATCTGTCATATCTAGTGACCAGAATAATTACAAACTGCTTGATAAGCAACCAACCAACAGATACATGCAAGCAAGCTGCATAGCATCACCCTGGCTTATCTTTGCAAAGTATGAAAGTATGCACTGTTCTAAGCTAAATCTGTTTTATTCTTCCAGCAAAAAAAAAAAAAAAAAAAAAAAAAAACAATCTTATATTTTAATAGTTAGGTGAATGTGCATGTCAACAGCTGCTGTTCTCATAAAGATGCATAATGTGAGGATTAAAATGATTTCTGTTTTTCAGCTGCAGTCAACTGCCAACAGCAATAGTTCTTATAATTGTAATCAGTTAGACTTCAAACATAAAAGCAATTGCCAGATAAAGAGATCACGCATAAACTTCATTCAAACCTATTCTATTTATCATGACAGTTCCGCAGATGAGAAAAAAGAAACAGCCTAAAACAACAGAAACTACAGGACATTTTAACACGGGTTAATCTTATTAGATTTGTTAAAGACATTAAGAATGATGAGCTGCGCATCCGTTTTTATTTCTGCTTTGGGAAAAATCATAACAGAACTTAAGTCAATCATTGTCATTAAGAATATTAAAAAATACATCAGCATGAAATTGGTGAGTATAGTGCATGTTCCACTCATTTCACAAATCATATAAGAACAAACTTCTAAATCCCCGCTCTGGGACTGAACATATTGAATAAACGTGAAATTAACGTAATGTGGAGGGAAGAAGCTGCTATAAAAGAAGAGTTGCAAAATTACTTCCAGTTTGTTCTTTGTAGTGTTTCTCTCAGTCATTTACACATGGAAATGTACTGTCAGGTAGAAATAAACCCACAACATCACATTATAGTGTTTCATATTTGCCTCTAGTATGAATGTTTTGGGAAATGGGAACGATATCTGATCTGTGTAGTAGCTAGCATACAGGAAGTTCAGAAAGAAAAAAAAAATACTCTGTTGGTTAAAGGGAAAATGAAGGAGGATAATCTAGGTAAAATGACCCCTGGATAATAAAAAAAAATCATATATATATATATATATATATATATATATATATAGAGAGAGAGAGAGAGAGAGAGAGAGAGAGAGAGAGAGAGAGAGAGAGAGAGCAAAAAAAAAACAAAAAACACTAGAATAAAGCAATGTAATGAAAGTTTAAAATACATAAACTTGAGGAGACAATGTTTGCATTATAGAGTGTTTCTTGTTCATTGTGTAATAAATAATGTTCCAAAAATGAATTTAAACATAATTTGTGGAGGGGGCTTTGCTTCATTTGAGAAGCTCACCACATCACTTAATATTAATATCACATAAAAAATGTAAATGCAAATGCATCCAGACCAAAAGGCATACATATCACACATAGTCAAATCATGTTAATGATTTAGATGAAGACTGACCCTGAAGTGCAAAACAAGGCATTTTTTCCCCAAAGATGGCAGAAAAACTGAGCCATTTACTCTGGGCTACAATGAGCAACAGGACAGTTACCCACTAGCCAGTGACTCAGATTTGTGTCCCAAACACGAAACACACATATTCAGCTGAAATCATAGCTTTTAATAAAAACACAGCAGCTCAGGGCACATGCAAATCAACTTAAGAAAATGGGAACTAAGCGAGCAAAACCCATTAAGTGGCCTCCATTTAAGCTTTCTGTGATTGATTGGATTAACTTATTGTCATCCTAGTATCCTTCGTTATTAGTTTAAAATGCAAATTCACAAAGGCAAATGCCCACTTTGATTGGTTTTGATTTATGCAATGATTCATGGTCTTCTATTCCCCATTTCTGAATTGCTTTGGGTTCAACCCTTTAAAATCTTTAAATTCATGTAAATAAATGCCTGTCCTATCTTAAATCCAGATGTCCCCAAACCTTGCGAGATTCTCTGTCCTTTCCGAGATATGCAGCACTGTAATTATTAGACTATTTTAAGACTGCTATCTAATTCTGCTATATTCATTATCATATATATAAAATTCAGTAAGACAACAGTATACTTTCATGGACATTTTCTTTTCTATATTTAATTATATAGTATACATTTTATTTTATATTTTATTGTTATATTTTTATTCTTTACTTTTATTTCATTCTTTCATACCTATATGGTGTGTGTTCACAGTGTGTGTGTATGTTCACTGCTCTGTGTGTGCACTTCGGATGGGTTAAATGCAGAGCACAAATTCTGAGTATGGGTCACCATACTTGGCTGAATGTCACGTCACTATATTTATGTATATGTTTCTGTGTTGTATACTTTATTAATTGCTCTTTTATGGAGTGGACCTGACTCACATGTCACTGCTGGTTATATATTCTCTATATAATCGTATATGTGACGAATAAAAAATCTTGAATCTTGACTCAGTTTGCTGAGAGGACTGATTCTCACACACGATATTCTTTGATATACTACTGTCAAAATAACAGAGTTAATTTGGATGTATTTAGCTTTTAAGAACAACCATAAGATAATGCCGGTTTCTCCGGTAGTGGGCGGAACTAATGCACAAACAGCGAAGTCATTGGCTGGCACTCATCTATGCATGTGCCCTTTTTGATTTCAGCAAATCGTCCCCGAGTGAACGCAGACAAAGTGATTAATATACTGTCACGATCATTAGATGGAGTGCCCATGAACTTCAGTAGAGGGCACTCCACTCAGGACCATTCCACCCATCAACCACTAGAAGTCACTTGGACACCAACACCTCTCACACTGTTGCACCACACAAAATACATTTCCCATGAGTCACTGCTTCACAATCACCTTGCCACACCTGCACCTCATTCATCAGCCAATTTCCTTGCCACACCTGCACCTCATTTACACACAAAAAAAAGCAGCACAATCACTCTCAATGATATTCATGATAGTTGACGCCTACTCGCATATGACTTTTACCGACAAAAGTGTCTTCGAAAATTTAAATCAATATATTGTTTTCTGTGAGTGAGTAAACAAGATGATTTTCGCATAATTTAGAAAGAAAAATTCTAGTCTACAAGCTCCAGTTCTCAAAAATCGCGGGAACCATTGTTCTTTATGTGTTTTATGGCCTTTTTCAAGTGTTTTAACATTCTTAGTTTTTCACTAACCACACATAATATTTTTCTTTCTCAAAATCATGTACATACATGCATTTCACATATTATTATAGCCCAGTTTGTGCTGATTACAGTGAGATTAGACTTTACCCATTTAGATATTTATAAGAAACTGAAAAAAACACAAATGTCAGGGCATGACAAAACTTCTCCAGGCCCCAAAAATACCCTTAGACTCCAGAGGGTTAACCACAGCCATGAGCTTCAGGATAAACAAACACAAAGCACATGTGGAAGTCTGTCAGTATATGATCACCATTGTGCTCATGATCAAGACACTTAATCCCAGGATGTTCCAGGGAAATTGCATCTGAAATAATTTCATGGTGTTGACTTGGTTCAGACTCCATAAGTCACTGTTTACCTTACAGACTAAAAGCAGAGGCCGAATGGAGTTTACCATCTCGACATGACCCCACTCAGATGCATTTCAGCAAATCAGCTACTGCAACTGGGTGCTGCATTACTAATTAATATTCATGAACCAAGTTTTCTTAATTTGAATGCCCCTACATTAAAAAACTAAATACAAATCCTCTTTTTTGGGGGATAAGTGTAGCAGTCTCAAAAGAGTAGGCCTGTCTGCAAATCCTTTGGGAATGGCCTTGCCGTCACAAGCGCCAGCGAGACTCCACACTACCTGCAGTGACAATAATTCAATTTGTGCATATGTGCATTTGTATGCGCAGGCACTGGCGCCTGACCTCCACTACATAAACAAAACAAGGCTTTCTCCTGCAGCTCTCCATGTATTTCTTCACCTTGACTCAAATCAGAATCGATTCATTCCATTTCTTTGTTAAATTCAATGCCACTCCCTATGTTCGCACTACCTGGAATTACAATTCTCTTCCGTTTTCTACCACCGATAATACTGACAGCCAGAACTTCGGGAGTTTCCTGATGCTACACTATTGAGCATCACCTTGTAAAGACCTCCAGAAAGCCGATTAAAAGCATCAGTCTATATTCATTGCTTAAATCAGTAATGACAGCTGTGAAGACAGCCCAAGGTTTACAAGATGATTTTAAGCATGTCAAAAGCCATTTAAATAAAATATAACACACAAGTAACTGCTTCCAGTAGATTATGACTTGGATTGCTCTCCCATCTTATGTTTAGTAACGCACTTAAATGCTCACATCCCTCACCGCAGGGCCAGAAACAGACCACAATCTACATGTTTAGTAGAAAAAGGTTTAAATGAGCGAGGAACTACAGCAAAATGCTCTTCAGTGCAAAAAAAAAAAAAAAGCTCTTTTTCATTATGGAATATGATGTAAGAAAAAGGCATGCGTTTAGTCACAGGTGCCTGAATAACTTCAGTCTCAATCACTTTTATACTCATTTTCTCTCCAAATAGCTTTACCAATGGTGATCTTGAGCAAAGTCCTTAAAAAGCAAACATAATATCAAATCTACTTGACCTGAAAAAAAAAAAAAAAACCTGATGGTGGGATACATGGATAAAATGGATGCACGGCCAAGACTGAAGCATTCAAACCCATTCACTCTGAATTTACATTGATAGGGTTTTTACATTCCTGCAACATATTTCTCTATAACACACATATCCATGTTTCCTCATGAATATATTTTGAACAGCAGGGATAAAACAACTTTTGAGTAAAGTGTACATTTCAATCTCAAGCTCCTGGATTCCAGGCCAAATTGTGTATCTCATTTTATTCTGACATTCCATAGCAATCCATGAATAACTAAAGATATACACAGGTTTTTTTCCTGCATTTTTAATGTGAGTACCACAGATTGGTTCACCCTTATGAAAAAAACGTTTATTCAAGTGTGCTATTAGTATACTTATTTAAATTAAAAACAGGACAGTATAATTTTATGTAGTTCTCAGAAATGGGCTTTATGCATTTCACAGAAATATACTTAAAATTTAATTTAAGTATACTTGACTTATTCTTACAAAAAGTCTAAATATATTTGAGCTATACTTGTGCTCCTAGAAATCTGGGTATTCATTGTTAAATGGTAGAGGGTGTTAGTACACATATTCTGTACAGAATTTCCAAGAAAACACAAGTGAAGAAGAAAAAGAAACAACAGATACTAACAAGTAACGTGATCATCTGACATGAAACAGCATTAAAACAGTTATGGGATAAAATGTCGACCGAATAAATTACACTCAAGCTTTGGGAACTTTGTATAAAACAATGTAAGCTGCACACCCAACACTGATCATAGATGAAAGAATGAACTTACAATTGAACATTCTTTTACACTTTTTTTCTGTTAATGTGCAATAATAATAATAATAATAATAATAATAATAAATAATCATATAATGCTAATTTGGTAGTTTTAATTTGGTAAAGTGGATAGATATGTCTAAGACAGAGTGTTGTCTATGAGCTTAAATTTTGAAGATCCAAATTAATACTATTTAAAGATCTGCAAAAACCCTTTAAAAGGTTTTGCCAAATGCATAAATCTAAATGTAAATAATTTCAGTGCCTTTGAAACACTCCTTTACAAGTCCTGCGTTCCAGTCCTGCGTTCAGCTGCACATTTGCTGGCCAGGTCTGCACTACAGGTGTCCTCGAGAGACTAGAAGATGACTCATGTGCTGGCCAGGCAGAGATGGAGAACCAAGCAGATGTGAGCATGTCATGATTTTCTTTGTTCATGAGCTGTGGGTGGACAGCTGTTGTGTGACTCTCACCTGTGACGTACTCCAGTTTTGGCAGGAAAATGTCCCAGAACTTGCACTGCTGGTCTCGAAGCATCCGGAGTGTTTGTGACAGGCCAGTGTTAAGTGTGACATACTGCTGATGTTCCAGCATGAACGGCGGCCAATCCGCTCCCTCCACGCTCAGATCCCTGAAACGTCAAGCAAAGAAATCAACCAAAAGGTCAGTTTATGTATGGAGCCAAGTTACATCAATACATTTGTGCCCCAAAACAACTCAAGCCAAAAAAAAATAAAAAATCAATGCAATGACTCAATAGCTACGATGTTTACATGCTCTCGTAAAGAACACCTTGCAGTCCTTTACGACAAGAGGCTTTGAATCTTAATGCACAATCCCAGCAAAGTCTTCATAACAAGCTATTTAAGGAATTGCACTCAATACATTTTCATAAGCGAATCACCCCATTTCGGGAAAAGATTAACTTCTGCGTGTTCTTTTGTGATCTTGTTTACTGATCATGTTCATTGATGTATTAGCTTCGTGTTGTTCCCCTGCAGCGTGAAGAATGTATGAAGTGTTAATTGAAAGAATCTAAGCTTGCAGCCACTATAAAGGCTGTCTCTGCTTCTCCATAATTTATGCCAAACAAATGAGGATGCTAATCAACACAGGCCTGCCAGCAACACCAAGACTTGCTTTTTAAAATGTATTTATTTATTTATTTTTACACATTAACTGAAAAAGTGTGAGCAGATGAAAGGCTGTCTCATCAAGATATTAAGGATTAAACAACTTTTTGCAAATCTGCACTGGCTTATACTCATCTATAAATGTAAACAATCCCCCTCAGTGTTTAAGTAAATATATACAAATACATAAAATAGTAAACACAAATATGAGTATAATATTCTTTATTATTGGAATATTTCAGCCACAAATAAAAATGCATTATTCCAACACTGCAAAGGGGATAAAAACTGCACCATAGAGATTGCCCATGTTTTGTAAGCCGCAAGTCATTTGATGCTACATATCACATAATGCTTTTAATGTGTTGAACAAACCAAAGTGTAAATTGTTATTTACTGACAACATTCTTCCTCACATGCAGTAGCTTTCATTTCTCATCCAAACTTTGGTTATCAAATTTCTGCAGCCCTACCTAGAAGGGTACTACTCGAGTGGCCATAAAGATTTTGCTATTTTTTTCCTCTCGAAGTGCATGGAGGAAAGAAGGTCAAATGTGTTTGAAATGACATTAGAGTTAGCAAATGATAACAGAATGTTTATGTTTGGGTTAGTCTACTCTAGATAGAACATAAGCTCATAAAGTAGATGTTGTGTCAGATTTACACTCACCCACTTCTAGCAAAAGTTTCGCCAGTGCTCCATGATCCTTCTGATCAGGGCTACCTCCTCCTTAAAGAATCCAAAGGTCTGGTTCAACGGAATCCCAAAAACAAAAGGGATCTCAGTCCCCTTGCATTACACCCATCAACCGAGGCTAGGGGTCGAAGCTGGAGCGATGGTTAAAGAGGAACAACTGGGCACTGTCACCATTCTCGAAATACCTATGGTCAAAATCCAGTAAGGTACATGAGAAATAACAGTCGCCCACAAACCAGCATAGGGCCTCTCTGTTTTTTGGCTTGATTTGTGCATCTGTCCAATCAGTATACTGAAAAGCAGCTGCCTCTCTGGCTATGTACATTGAACCAGGGATGCCCAAGGACATACCTGTGAGGAACTAATCTTGATTGATAAGACTCTGGTTATGGATGTCAAATCCAGGTGCGCCAGAAACAAGGAAGTATGTCCCTTCAACCCTGTTCAATCCCAAAGTAGTTCTGTTTTCAGAAAACACCCTGACTGGATTAAAACTCTCAGCATGTCCACAAAAAAAATCTCCATCCACTGTTGGCTGAAAAGGCACACTTTTTATCATGGGATCAGAAATGACATCGAATTGAAGACTGACTATCTTCTCAGGATCAACTTCCCTTTAAGCAAGTTTCCATTTCATCAGCAGATGGTCCAAGTGGTCAGTTCAGGAGCTGAGCCAGAGTCAAGGAACAGTTCCAGGCCAGAGCTGGCTCCACTGGCGCCCACACAGCATTGGGTCTGCCACTCTGGAAAATTGTGCTGGTAAACAGTCCATGGCTGCCCTGTGAAAGCAAATTGAGTCCCACAGAGCCAGCACCAGCACTCTCCCTAAACAAGGTTATGGAAGATGGATCACCCCCAAATGCATCAATATTCCTTGCCATTCATCTGAGAGCCAGGCTCTGGTCAAATAGACCAATGTTACCTTTAATGCTCTTACTTTCAGGTAGAGATATGAAGCCCAATGCCCCTAATCAGAAGTTCATGGATACCAACACTACCTGTTGTGAGTGACTGAGGAAACGCCCATCGTACACATGCAGTACCTGTGGAAAAGCCTCCAGCGTAAAGCCACACCATAACTGGGACTAAGGGTTTGGCTCTGTTTTGGAAATCAGTTGAAGGACTCCAAACATTAAGGTATAGGCAGTCTTCTCTAATTCTGGTGTTAGGATTCCATATCACAGCTCCTGTGTACAATGTATCCTGATCCTGGAAGCATGAATAGGAGTACCGTGTGGCATCTCGTATTCAGTTCCACACCTCAGCAGGCTCTGGTCATCTGAAGCGAAGCAGGTCCAATGACTCTGCCTTTGCCAGTTCATCTTGCCCTGCTTCCAGATGTAAGAACAACAGAACCTAAACTGGCAAAGTATATCTGATGTGAATGCCCATCATGATGTCTTCAATGCTGACAAATAAAATAATAAAGAGATCAATATAAGCTTCAAGAGTCATGTTCTGTTTGGGGCTTCAGAGAACCTATACCATATTAACAAGTATCTGCTGTTTTGATTATGTCAGAGGAACTTTCACAGTTAACTTTAACAGTAAATTCCAAAATGACCTTTAACAATCGTCACTGGAGTCTCTGTGACCCCAAATATAAAAACAGGAAAGTCAATCACAACAGAACAGCAGGGTTAACAAAGAGTGATATCGTAACAGGATATGTATTTATTTTTTCTAAAGGCTGGCTCTCCCTTGTGACAAAACAGCATATTGTGACATTACACAGCTACACAAGTAAGGCAGGAACCAACAGAGAGAGTCATATAGCTATTGATGACACCTCAGTTTCAGCTTACTCCAGATGGAGAGGAAAGCTCAGACAATCAAAATGCTCTCTATGACTCACTCAGTATGATGAGAAATACGGCACCCCTACAACCCTTATGCTTTTCCAGATTACTCAGCTCCAAGTGCAAAAAAAAAATAAAAAATAAATTTGAATTCTACAATTAGACACCCTGATTGCGTGTTGTGATAGTGGGTTAAATCCTGCTTGATTAATATGGCCTGCCTGCACTGGACAGATTGACCCAGAAGACTGAGCTTCTGTGTTATTGAGTAGAACTACTTTCCTTAAGCATAAAATGTGCCATACAGAGCAGCTTCAAGAGGGACAGGACAGTTTTAGGTTTAGCACATTGGGGCTGTTGTTGACAATGTTGTAAATTAACTTGTAAGTGTTTGTTTCCTTAAAAATCTCTTTACCTTAGTGAGACTTTTTACCTCTGCCTCTTCCTTGATGATTGAAAGGAGACACACCTTATCTCAAATACATACACTAAAATGTTCCCTCAAATCTTGTCAAAAGTTATCATCCAAGTGGATGCTGCACACTGGTGGTGATTGAGGAAAGAACAATTTAAAACATAACAATCGTCATATCATATACAAATAGAAACTTGAAGATCTTCACAGCAACCCTTCAAAATAAAAGTTTTGTTAAATTTCAAGAAATTGTGAAAATATATATTACTCAATGTAAAGATAGTACTAAAATTATTCTTAAAACATTTTTTTTAGGGAATAATATTTTTTTTTCTTCTTCCATATTTACATTTTAACCATAAACCTCTGCTGTCCATTACGGTTTTTGACAAGGAAGGGTTTGTTTAATTTTCAGTTGATGTTTTATGCCTTAATTTATTTACCATAGAGTAAATAAATAAAATTAAAGTGTAATGAAACTATTAAAATTGAAAACACAGAGTTTGGTAAAAAAAAAAAAAAAAAAAAAAAAAAGAAAAAAAGAATTTGAGAATGGAATAAAGGAAAAAAAATCAAGAAATAAAAAAGAGAAAACTTGGTTTAAAAAATAAACAAACAAAAATTATTTAATAGGCCCTTATTACAGTCAGTAAGGTTTTGATCAAACATGCCAGAATAGTCTACAATATTTACAATATTACTGTTTTACTGTACTTTTGATAAAATAAAATAAAATATGGTTCATATTAGATTATCCCAAATTATAAATCAAAGTAAACGACAGGGTGTTGTCGTAGGAGCTTTGTCACTACACAAATCACAACAGCATCTCTACACAAATCACAAAGCCCTCTGCATCACAGGCGATCCCACTCACCCATCACACAGCTTCTTCAGCCTGCTAGCCCCCCCCCCTTTTTTTTACATTCCTTTATTCTATAGTAGTATCTACATTTTATATTTGATCTAGATATTTTAGGCTTTAATGTTAATGTTATCTGTATGCACCGGGGGTCTGAGAGTAACGCAATTTCGATTCTCTGTATGAATGTACTGTACATGTGGAAATTGACAATAAAGCAGACTTGAACTTGAACTTGAACTTATGAGGACAAAATTAACAAAAGGAAAAAGGACTACGTCTTAGTTTTGTCAGAATACATGTTAGTTTGGCAATTTAATCCCTCAAATCAAATCAAACAAAATCATATGCAAAAAAGAATTAATTAGAGACCTTGCTTGAATGTCTTTGTAAGATGGAAAATATACTGTTTGTAATATATAAATATATATATATATACACACACATAAATAAAAGGAAAAGGTCCAAAGATAGACTGCAAAAGAGAAAGAGAGTAGGAGGGGTCAACCCACAAAAAGCATGAGATAGCTTGTAAGAGATATATCAGTGAGAGAACTAATAACAGTTTTATCCGTCTGACAGCAGCATCATAACACTGGCGCCATGTTCATGTAAATGCATGTTTAATGTCATGAGGTCCCTGAAGATCCACAGCACTTTATCCGACAGACAATGCAGAAAGACAACAACAAATCTCTGGCGTCTGCATGTTGAGTTGAGAAGATAAGACTCTTTCCTTTCCTTTTTCATTTTGTCCCCTTAGACCAGGCCTTCAGACAAGTTGTTTCCCTCTTCACTCATATATTTTTCTTATCTTAGACACATTTTTTTAACCTTTGTCTAAAAGAAATCAGACATTTGGGTTGAGTTGTCAAAAACCTCTGAAGCGGATCTCGATGAGACCCAAGAGCATGACGTTCTGGGACTTTCGTTGCAGTTCTTAGGACAAGCACCATACCTTTCTAAAGGCCAATCTGAACATTTGGCTTAAAGTCAACATGAAATGGCATTCAAAACCCATTTTACTTCCATAATGTGACATATTTTGCACTGAAATAGGATATTCAAACAATAAAAAATGTAGGGCCTTATTTTACTTATTTGCTAATAACTGGATAACGAGAAATGTGAAATTTATACTGAGGTACATCATTTTTGTGTGTATATATATATATATATATATATATATATATATATATATATATATATATATATATACATACATATATATATAGTGCACTATAAGAAAATAAATGTGTATTAAGAAAGGGTAAAGTCTAACTTTGTATTTATTGAAGTAGTAGACTATCATAAAATACAATAAAACACTCAATAAAACAGTCCTCGGGCCTACCGTTTGAAAACTAAAATAGCAGTTTAGCTTTATTACTTTTTATGATAATGTTGGTTTAAAAATAACATCATACTGGGCAGAAATCCATTAGTCTTCATGTTTTCCTCCAAAATCAATATCAGTTCAGCAAGGGCTGTGGAAAACACAAAATATCCACCCACGTGCACACATCTTCAACAGACAGAGGGTTATACCGAATACTTTAATAAAGGAAACTCCTGTAATATTTACCAGCACCAAACACTGCAACTGTGACGTCTGCCTTTAGTAATTATAGTTCATGGTGTCATACCTGCGTCTGTCTGTGACTCTCCCGGAGCCCTTCAAGACAAACACCCATCTGTCAAACAATCCATCGGATCTAAGATGGACAGTTTGGAATAAGATCAAGTACATTGCTACATTCTGACTCATTCCAATCGCACAATCTCCAGTTATTCATCTATATCAGAATGAGGTGCACACAAACATGCACTTTCACAGGAGAGCATGATGGGAGTTATCAGAGGAATGCCGCGGCACTGTTTTCCTCCATGTGATTCTGCCGAATCAGCTTTGCATCAAAGGAATAAAATTGTATTGTTTTATTATATTACAATAGAAAACAGAGATTTAAAATGTTAATAATATTTCAGAATAGTAAATATGACAGAAATTAATTGATTATCAGGTAACACTTTAGAATAAGGTTCCATTAGTTAATGTTAGTTAATGTATTAATTAACATGAACAAACAATGAATAATACATTTATTACTGTATTTATTCATCTTCGTTAATGTTAGTTAATGAAAATACAGTTATTCATTGTTAGTTCATGCTTATTCACAGTGCATTAACTAACGTTAACAAGCACAACTTTTGATTTAAATAATGCATTAGTAAATGTTGGAATTAACATGAACTAAGACTTATAAATGCTGTAGAAGGATTGTTCTTGCTTAGTTCATGTTAACGAAGGTAGTTAACTAACATTAACTAATGGAACCTTATTCTAAAGTGTTACCGATTATCAATTTATCTTACCAATACAAGCAGCTCAAATATTGATGTGGTTAACCCAAACCTACTTTGCAGCTTCGTTCCCACAGATTTGAGGGGATCGATACTCGGCACTGCTCTGGACACACACTGCTCCCTGTGCCAGCGCTGACAATGGGCCCATTAGACAGTGTGCTGTCGGACAGCCCGGCTTATGCCAGTCCACCCTCAAACACGGCCATAAAAACCCAACATGCCGCATTTATGACTCAAATGCTGTCAGACATATACAAAATCTGAGACTTACTGAAATGATCTATCCACCATAACAAAACGGGCCAGATTTCATAGAAGTGAGTTAAAATCATGATCTGTCTAGATCTCAGTCCACACAGTATTAGTGTAGCTGAGAAAGGACTCATACTAGGAAAAGGTCAGGATGATTGACAACCAATTGTTTAGCAAACAAATGACTAGTCTATGTATGAAATATGCAAAGGGCAAAAAGAGTTCAATGTTTGTTAAATAACTGTGGAATCGGTTAGGGCTAATGTAGTAATTATTTGTTAATTAAAAATGCTTAAAATGAAAGAAGACATCTGTTGCCTTTAAAAGGTTGTGTAACAACTCTTGAACAGCAATGTAAGATGTATATTTTTTTTTTTTTTTTTTTTTTTTTTTTTTTTTAGATAATGGCTTGCTCAGCATAAAATGAAGAGAAAAAGAGAGAGATAACAAGAGCTGTGGCTGTGGCATCACTTCTGTAACAAATAAAACATGTTCAACAATACATTTTAATATTGTAATATGTGCACATGCAAATGGATGTCTTTGGACACATTGTGCTGTTACATTATTCTGAACATAACACATGCAAATGTGCATGTAAACACGTGAAATCTTAGATTTAAAAAAAAAAAATTACAAAAGCACAAAAGCTACTTCAAAATATTAATAAACACTATGACATCATATACATAATAGAATATCACTGATGTGCAGCTTCAAAAATTAATAAATAAATAATTCTTTATATTATAAATATCTTCATATATGTGCATTTTACAATATTGTGGATATATTAAATCCAACATTACTGTACCTAATCATAAACCGAACTACTTCTCAATAATGACATAATATGCATGATTAAATAATGACAGCATTTTAACAAGTTTAGGCTTGTGTAAACTGATAAAAATGAGTTTAAAATGAGAATACTGCAACATATCACACAGATCAGGATGTTCAATTGTTAATGTAGTAGAACTTGGATTTTACTGAATTTAAATGTTATATGTGATATGTTTACCACCTAGACAAGAACCAAAACAGTTTTAACCAGAACTAATCAGATTGCCTTGAACCAGCATGAACCTGGATAAAAAAAAAACAAAAAAAAAAAACCAAGAGTGACATTTTCAGGTCTCACGATTTCACTCACCAGGGACCCCATGACTCACGGTGTCCTGACCCGGACTGACACACTGCCCTTACTACCGCATCAGAAAGTGCTACTGCAATGCCTCGCGGGTCTGAAGGGGCCAAACCTGGGCATGACATACACTCTATTAGCATACAATTATCTATTCAGGGCAGGAAGTGTGGGCAGGCCGGCAATTAAGCTACGATACAAGAGAACTTCAGCCACAGCGTGTGATCTGACCTAATCTCTGGTTTCGTTAGCAGGGCGTTCTCCAGACTCAGTGATTTACAACAAGGAGCTGGTAATGAGGAGCTGGACCATGTAATCAGAGCTCTTGAGGGACATGAGAGAAATACAAATGTAATTTGCAAATCCACACGGACAACGGTGGCAGATGCCACACAGCCATGTCCTTCACTGAAGCCACCAAGTGTATATTTAAAAAGTGTATATTTACAGCTGACTTTTCTCAGTTCAAATAGCTGACACCGACACAAAGGCCATGTATACACTCCAACTGAACTAAGTTGCTACTTCACCTCTCACTGCTATGGAGCAAATAAGCCCTTGGTGCATATATGGTGGACAGGGGCGGTTATAGGATCTCACTACAGGGCATTAGACACAAAGATACAAATACCTAAATAAACTTTATACTGTAGTGTCTGTGAAAACTGTATTATTATATTAAGTAAATATAAACATATTGGTAGCACTTTATTTTACATACCTGTTCCTCATGTACATACTATGTACTTATAGTAATTACAATAACTATGTAATAACTAGGTACTAACCCTGAACCTACCCCTAAACCTAACCCTACCCCATGTAGTTATCTTGTATCACCAGAACTTTCTTCGATAAATACACTGTAAGTACACTATAAGTACATGTTAGTTAACGTACTGTAAAAAAAATATACACTCGATTTGGTATTTGTGAGCTGTCTGATAGACGGCTTCCTTCTGTGCATGCTCCAGGTGTGTGCGCGCGCAGAGACGATCTATGGCAGCGCGCGATTAGCTACAGCATTGAGATCTCTTTCGCACAGTCTTGCACTTTAATATCGTAAAACCTGTTTGTTTAGCCTTAAAACACATGAGGTTTACCGGATCCATCAGAAGGTGTTGAAGTTTAAAAGTATGAATGGATTGCATTACTTGTCCATGGAAGATAATTTATTTCGTGCAAAAATTCATATAATTATATGAATGAAGATCCAGTTTTTAAAAAGTGTTTGTTGAAGTTCAGTTACATGAAACTTGTCTTATTTGTGTACCATTTCACATATTTGTTCTAAGACATTCCAAGCGTATTAGCCTTCTAATAATTTTCTTTAGACTTTAACGAGAAATTGTTGGAGAAATTTGTTGACTTATATGCTCAGCACAAATGTGCTTGTCCTTGATTTTCTACTGATTCTCTCACAAGGAGCTTTTTATGATTGTTAGAAGTCATAAAGTTCTTTCACTTGATTTCATTCTAAATAAAGAACACGATTATCTTGCCCTGTTTCTCTCTGTCTCTCTCTTACTCTCAGTGTGTGAAATGGATCAAGTGACATTCTGTTGCCATGCAAGCCGCGAGTCTCTATTCACAACTATTTTCTTCACAACTATAGCACTTAAGAAAAGGGAAATAAATAGTAACACTTTAACATGGCTTTCAGCAGCACTGAAAGATTAGAAAATTACACTAATTAAAATTTCTATGAATTACCGTACAGCAGCTAATTATTATTATTATTATTATTATTATTATTATTATTATTATTATTATTGTTGTTGTTGTTGTTGTTGTTGTTCCCAGTATTAAAGACAGGTTGTGTGCATTATAAACAAGCCAACATATTGAGCAGAGATTTGAATATTTGATTCAGGTTTTGGTTCTGCTCGAACAAAGTTGAATGATGTATGGCTTCATGATGAGAAAAATGTATAGCAATTTATCACTTTTTCATTAGAGCTGTTACCACATTAATGCACGCATGGACCACTGCACAAACTCAGACGCTCATGTGGGCTCTGTTTAGGCCTCCCAAATGTTTCTCAGGACTAAATGACTTTCTCATTCTCGTTCTCATTTTTACTATGATAAATCCAATATCCTTCGGTCTCAAATTTGACCTGCCTCATTCTCTCCTTCTCTCTCTCTTTCTCTCTCTCTCTCTGTGCTGTGGTTAGTATTGATGAAGTGAAGTTCCAGTGGAAGTCTCAGTTCCACAGCTGGCTTTCTTACATGTTGGACTTGAAGAATCAATTTAACGACTATGCCTCTTTCAGAAAGCAACAGTGTGAAAACCTTTAATGTTTGACCACATTTTATCCTAAAAAAGCCCATGCAGTGCACTTTGCTACTTCACTACTTCACAAAGCTTCAGAAAGCCAAAGCCCATAGAAATGTATGGAGGAAAGTGCTTCTGTGGGTTCTATATCTTCACAACTTGGTACCTTTTTGCTTCTTTCGGGCCTTGTCTGGCAAAGAATTGCTTTGGAACTCAAAGGGTTCTTATTGAGGTACTTAGGTAAGTGAGTTTAAGTGATGCAAGAACATTTCTAAGTCACTCCAGTATCTATCTATCTATCTATCTATCTATCTATCTATCTATCTATCTATATATATATATATATATATATATATATATATATATATATATATATATATATATATATATACACACATCTATTACTGCGATAAGAACCTAATGAAAATCATTGAGAAAAATGAAATTCTCAACAGCAGAAGGATGCATTACAGAAAAAGCTCAACAGCAGAAGGATGCATTACATGTATTTCACACATTTTTATTTTATTTATTTATACATTTTAATTCATTCTTAATGGCCAATAAAATGATCTCTTGTTCGATTGGTTTGGTAAAGTGTGTGACTGTTGAGTGCTGCACTTTTAAACAGTACTATTTATGCAGTCTGATTATATTTAATGTGGAATATTTTTTCATGATTTGCTTGAGGCTTGTTCCTTGTTTGTTATCAAAACAGTAAATTTTAATACTTTCCATTCTAATTAATGTAGTTGAGTGAATATATAGAATTAAATATGAATGAAGGTGGAAAATGCATTTTATGATGTAATTCAGGACAAATTGAGTATTTTTAACAGAGAGCTTCCTTCAAACAGTAATAAACCACAGTGTTTACGCGGCACATTTTTGGTGCTTTAAATAAGTACTTCTACAGTGGAAAGAAAGATGAATACTATTGTTGCAACAACATGATGCTCATATTATATAATTGGTTACTGTAATAACTAAATCTGTGGCAGATTTTATGTAACTTTTTCTTTCTTTTATTTTCTTTTTTTTGGGGGGGGGGTACTAATCACTGAACATTCGGTCACAATTACTGTTACTGTTTGTTCTTGTTGGCTAAACAAAATGTAATAAATGTCTTACTGTTAGTGTACATATTCTTACCTTGCAAATATTCTCTTACCTTTAACCAGGGTCTGAAATTGGCACTCATTAAGCCTTGAATGTGAATATAATTGGCTTTCCCACTTGAAAAAGTATGTAATGCACTGTTTATTTTCTGCTGAATTGAATGATAATCGTACTCCTGCAGATATAAATGATGTGCTCTATTCAAGGCTGTCGACTACTAAGGGAAATATCTGTCGTGACTCAAGCATTTTAGCTTCTGTAAATTTACATTCAGATGTTTCTAGCATGCCTAAAGTAATTTTCTAGACCTCCATGTGGCAAATATTCCTCTCATTAGGCCTTCAGAACAAAAATATGAGGAACAAAATCACAATGGGGCGTCAGGTTGTTGTGACAGGTGCATTTTCATTGATAGATGGAGAATGACTCATCTTGTATACCTGAAACTGCGACACAATGACCTGCAGCACAAATGTGCAAAAAAAAAAACAGAAATACAAAAAACACTAAATAATTCAGTTGTCATAGAAACAAAATGTATTATCTGTATTAGTTATGTTTTCAAACCCATAACAAAGACAGTGGTAATAAAGTATGTCAGTTGATAACACCACTCAACACCTCCACCGCTCAATCACAGCGAGCACCTTCACTTGAGTTCTAGCGCATGCACCGGATTAATCATCAATCAACTCACCACATAGAAGTCTAACCCACTGTAACTAGTGTGGGGGTCGAAATGAACAGGCTAGTTTGAATGGGCACAGTAGCATATCATTTTATTAAACATATAAGTTCAAAAAGGGGATTTGAGAACACAAATGCACTACAACTTGAGCAAGAAGACAAACAGAATTGTGTCGTACAGTCAATTGAAATAAGTTCAATGTTTGAAAATATACAGTCAATGGAGCAAAGAGAAAACACAATCAGGCCTGTTGGCCTCTTAAACAATTTTAATGAAAAATAATTATGTTCCCCAAACACAGTTTGTTTCCTTGAGTTCATATTTGCCCTTCTAGTACCCTTACAGGGAGGGGGGGAAACATATATATCAGAGAGTACCCATCAACAGGAAACAACAACAACAACAAAACCATTCATCTTTTACTAACTTTAAAAATATTCAGGCTTTAAATCAACATTATTTCTCTCTGCTCTGTCCTCTGTAAAATGGCTGCTTCTTCTTTCTTAATTATTTCACTCATCACTGAGAAGCTCCCTCTAGTGGAGTTTAGTAGTAACATAAGCACACACCTCGCATGCCGTCTTTGTCTGGTTTCATTTCAAGCAACGGACTGTTTACCTGATCCCAGCATTTCTAAGTTATTCACCAAATGTCCTGTAGCCAGTGTTTCTCCAAGCTCCTGTGTCCTCGTGTTTCCCCCAGTCTGTTTCTATCATGTGTATACCCTCTCCTGGTCGTTCGTTGACATCGAGATGAGGTGTGTGTGCTCTTCATCTATGATCTCCCGTCAACCTGCAAGACAGTAAGCACTCTTATTTCAGTGTTCATCCATTCATCCTGTGCCACATCAGCTTTATTTACCACCATCTGTTGTTTGCAGCAATAAATTCTTTAAACTGCTATCTGTCCTCCCATGTTATTCTGTTATACCTTGCTCTCATTTCCCAGACCTGTTACCATTTAATAAAAATAGATATATTTTTTATAACATTTTATATCTGTATTTGTAATTTACTGTCATTACAAAAATTATTTATTAAATATATATGTAAATAAAATGAATAAATAAATCAGGTAACCATGATTGTAACTCACTTTTCATGCATAAATGCTATCAAACTAACTTCAATCAAACAAAACATGCGTTATTGGCAGTAGCCAATTCCAACTTTAAGCCACATCCTGTCAGTTTCTGTTTCTTTATTTTTATTTTTTGGCCCTACAGTGGCCTAGTTACAGTTAAGACTCCAACTATCTAGGACCACCAAACCATCAATGGAGCTCCATCTATTGTCCCTGCTCTTAAAAGCCTCTTCCTCTTTTTCCTTTTTGATCCCCCTTGATCACCAAACTGACATTTTTGCCAAGCCAGCTTAAAGTTTGCAAAGGAACCTTCTCTTCTAGCTGCAGATTGTGTTTTGATGTGTCTGCAGAACTATTGTGACATCAGCACTCACATCAAGTGCCACTTCTCACTGTCTGATTATTCACAGATCACAGTGCTGAAATAAACGTGTGTACTTATGAAACAAACTAATCTGATCACGTCGCATTGTGTTGTGTGACGTTTGAGCCGTCTGCAGTTGCTAGTTTGTTTTTTGGCAGAGTGTCCTTGAACTCACCCTTCCTGCTGATAATACGAAGAAGCCACAAGCATTTGGCAAGTAACACTGAGAGTTTAATAGTCGAACAGATGGAGATTGGGGTCTGAAATGCCATAGTTGTCCATTTATGCACTAATTATTTAGGGATGCTACTCGACTGACCTTTTCCAAAGCATTTGGTTAAAGGTGGCACGGTGTTCTGTTATTAAAGGCCAAAAAAGAGCTCCTCAAATCAAGACAAAAGAAAGCAAAGCACTGTTTAATAACAGCGGGTGCCCTCAATTATGAAATTATTGGCATTTTTTTAAACGGATGTAAAAACGGTCACACTTTGGAGATAATTTATAATATGAATTTGAAAAATTCAGAAATGAGACACGTTTGTGATGATTATGTTAAGCTGAAGTTACATAAGCAGAACTGTACTGTAAAATGAAATGTATATATTTCAGAGAAATGTAGCATTACTTGCTAAGCAATGGATCGTCTACAGCGAATGGGTGCCATCAGAATAAGAGTCCAAACATCTGATAAAAACTTCTACAATAATCCACAAGCAATCCACACCACTCCAGTCCATCAGTTAATGTCTTGAGAAGCAAAAAGATGTGTTTGTAAAAAAATAAAAAAAAAATAAAAAAAAAAATAAATAAATAAATAAATAAATAAAATCAAGATATTTTTAAACATTTTAATCCCACTGGTCACAATAGTGGCCATAAAAAAGGTTTTCATTTATAAAGCTCTAAAAACCTTACTGAAGGCTAGTAAAATGTCTTAACATAAATATATGACAAATATTTTTGGTACACATGATCTTTTGTTACGCGTGTGGTGTGCAAAACAAAGCACAAGATGAAGGAGCATAATCAACAAAGAGTTACTTTAATAATCCACAGGACAGAATGGGCACAACAAAACACAAACACAAATGATAACAGACAAAGGAACATAGTGGAACACAGCCTTATGTAATAGAAACTTAACTGGGAGAACTGAAACAGGTGTGGAGCTAATTAAATCAAAAACCATGGAAACAAACAAGGCAGGAGAATGGAAACACAGAAAACTAAACTAAAACAGATCATAACGTAATCTTTAGGGTGTCTAGTATTTATATATGCATTCACATATATTTAGTTTTGTTTGAGTGTGGTCATAGAATGAAACATGTTGATGGTCACAATAGTGACCGGTGAGATAACAGTGAACTTAGGTATACAATATTAATACTATTGCATTAGATTGTGTAAATGACAATAAAATGTTCCAATGACAAAATATTGCACTGAATTAAAAAATCAAATGTTACACAAAAATGTACAATAATGATGTTGCAATACTCGTAACATTAATATACAAATTGTATGTTATATTTTACAAAAAAAGTAACAATTTTAAAATGTGGTGATGGTTGAATTTGTACATGTTTTATCTCAGTGTTCCTATCAATGTTGTAAGAGATTTTTATGCATAATAGTAACCCTAGAATGTGATCAAACAGTTTAACATAGCTGGGCTAAGACATCTAACCATTTTTGACTGAAAAAATATGTTATTTCAGTACACACATTATCCCCAGGGTCACAATTTTGACCAAACATAAAACCAAATTTTTCATACACTTTTCCAAATAAATGTAAAAAAAACAAAAAAACATATTCTTGATTATTTCCAAGGGTTACTAATGACCATGGCCCAGTTCCCCAAAATGCTCTTATCGCTAAGTAGTTCTTAATCTATTCCTTAACCTCTCTCTTAACCTTATGGCATGATTCCCGACACGTTCGTACGCTAAGTATATCTTATGTAAGTCATACTTTCGTAAGGTTGGTCTGGACCATTCGTAATCTCTCTCTTAGCATTATTTGAGCTCAAGACGGTACTGTACAGCAGTCTTTAGAAATCAGCGAAGCGAAGTACAAGTCAAACTATGGTATGACAACAATGATTTTATGTTATGGACATTTTAAGACTAATAATAAAATATGTTCAGGCCTATTTATGAAGTTGACTTTATGTGGTATCAGAATTAATATGGTGGTAATTAGCCTTTTTGGTAATGTAATTAAAGTGAATTGGCAACTTTTGATAATTAAAATCTGGCAAACAAACGTGGCGGGATTTTGCTTTAAGCCCTAGAGTTCAGCTGCTTGCAGCGCTACTTTTTTTTATTTTTTGCTTCATCGAGGTCGTGGGAGAGGGCTACGGCCTAATCAAGACCTCGGTGTGGAGGTGCGTCCACACTGTCACCAACGCCCTTCTGCGCCATGCCGGGATTACATCCTGGTGGATGGCACACTCATTCCTATCGCCAATCCATCAGTGATTGATCAGGCGTACATATCGCAAAAGGATACGCGGCCATAAACGTGCAGAATACAGTGGTCCATAGGGATGTGATCTCTGACCTGGTGGCAAATTCCAGAAAAACTTCAAGTTCCCCTGACGAGAGGCTTGGTGCTCTTTTTTACGTTACTTCCCCAGCATATTTTGTATCTAACTCTCTCTCTCTCTCTGTTCATTGTAGATAGGTTGATTTTTATTAAAAACATAAACCAATTGCAATCAATACCGCATTAAACAGAAGTAACTGCAGCTGCTTGCCAATCAATTCTGATTGTAAAGTACCTTACCATTAATATAAAAGTGTATTATATCATTTTTAGAAGTCGTTAAACCCATGTCAAGAAGCGGCACAAGTGGCACAACGGGATAAGGAGGGTGGATGATTAGCGAGGGATACACGGTTCGTCTAACCGTCACAACATATGGTGTGAACATATTACTGACCATTTGATAATTTAATTTATAGTCTATATTCTACTGATAACTTAAACTATGTTAAAATTAACGTTACTGTAATAATTTGAGGAATGTTTCATTTGCATAGAACGTGTTGTCTTTCTTAACGCTGTATTGCACCTTCACGTGAAGTGGAAAATCGATTCATGAGCAATCGATGCCAACTAATTCAGCACCCTGACTTTGGACAGCACTCTTGTTACGTTGGACGTAAGAGGCAGCGTCTTAAGAAGCTTCCTAAGGGACACTTCGGGGAACACACTTAGGAACATAAACAACTTTGGCAAGATATATCTTTCGAGGTCTTCTTAGCGCGCTAAGAGTGAGCGTTATCGTGGAACCGGGGCCATTTCATTTGGATCATTTGGATATTTTCATGTCTGGGAAAATTCAGATTAAATGGGAATTTCAAAACTCTAAAATAATATCACTTTCTCCAAATGAAAAATGAATCTCTTCTTAATCAGGAGAGAAATATGTACAGATCAAGCACAGTTTACCAGAAAAAAAAAGACAAAGTGTTTAAATCTGTTGCTGGATTTTGATGTGAGAGAACTACAATGGATTTTCATCACTGGGGGAATCAATATTTTGGATTAAAGATTCATATTTAATCCGGAAACAAAAGTTTGAAGTAAAAAATGTTTAAATTATTTATATATATATATTAGGGGTGTAACGGTTCACAAAATTCACGGTTCGGTTCGATACGATACACTGATGTCACGGTTCGGTTCGGTTCGATACGTTTTAGATACAGCAAAATGTAAAAACATCTCAACTTTTCAGAATGCCGCAAGCGCACCGCGGGTCATGTGACAAGAACTAACCAATCAGCTTCATCCTTTCCCGTAACAACGTTGAGAGCTCAGCCAAGATGAAGGATCAGCTGATCATAGTTGTATATGGATTGCAATTTTGAAATAAATTTAGTAGCAGAGCTACTGCAAGCGATTTTTAGAGCTGCAAATCCATTTATCCTTCGCTGAAATTTCCGCGTCTCATGGAGAGAGCACGTCATTGTTGCTTAGCAAAGACAGACGCCTCATGAGCGCTTCTGCCCAAGCGCTTTGGAAAGGAGGAGAAAGACGCGCTTAGCGTTTTCCACGCGTTTTTAGGCACGATATGTGAACGGCCCCTAAGGCGCTCGCTCACTCAGCACGCGCTGAAGGCTCGTTGCAAAATGTCGAATGCCTTTAACAGACCAGAAATATAAGATCCTAAAATAACCAACAGGTCTGGTGTTTGGGTTGGATTCCCTGTAAGCTATAGTTTCTAAATGCTGCAGGGATAGTTTGCTGCGTGCATGTTTCTCCTTTTTTTAGTCTTTTCCCAGATAGTACTGACGCATATATCCCAGATATTCCCGCTGGTGTTTTTTTTTTTTTTTTTTTTTGTATTCCCGCTGGTGTACCCTGTCATGTTGCAGATGCGACATACCGTTGTTTTTTTATCCACCACTCTCTTGCCATCACCATTATAGCTTAAAGGGAATCCAAAGTGCACCCAAACACCAGACCTGTTGGTTATTGGAGGACCTTCTCATTTCTAGTCTGTTAAACGCATTGGCTATTTTGCAACGAGCCTTCAGCGCGTACTGAGTGAGCGAGCGCCTGCTGAGTAGCCTAACATAAACATATAAGATGGTGTTTTTTTCTTCTTCGGGAGTGTCAGGGGCGTCGCCTGTTACGTTGTTTGGGTTATTGGGCTACCTTGTTGAACGCATATCATTATATTTCTCTCTCTCTCTCTCTTTTTTTTTTTTTTCAAATATAATTAATTACTCCAACGAACCGTTCGGTATACATAATGCGTACCGCGTACCGAACCGAAAGCGTCGTACCGAACGGTTCAATACGAATACGCGTATCGTTATACCCCTAATATATATATATATATATATATATATATATATATATATATATATATATATATATATATATATATATATATATTTTTTTTTTTTTTTTTTTTTTTACAAGCATGCTGCTTTTCACTTCACAAGACATTTATTGATGGACTGGAGTGGTGTGGATTACTTGTTGATTATTGTGATGTTTTTATCATTTGTTTGGAGTCTCATTCTCATTCTGGCACCCATTCACTGCAGAGGATCCATTGGTGAGCAAGTGATGCAATGCTACAATTCTCCAAATCTGTTCTGATGAAGAAACAAAGTAATCTACATCCTGGATGGCCTGAAGGTGATTAAATGTTCAAATGTTAAACAGATCTGTTTAGGAACGTGTTCAGGCTGTGTTCTAAACCCTAGAGAGTCACCTGGCTGTCTGCTATCTAGCTGTCTTCTAAGGCTGCTTCCTGACTGAAATGGATCCTCATAAGTGACTGATTTGAACAGCTCTTCATGACCAGCAGCTCTGGTAACAATCATAAATCAGAAAATTAACACTCCTTGTGAGAAGTGTGCAATAGATTCAACACTCATGCTGCCTTCAACTTCTCCCAGGAAGTTCCTAATTACGAGTTCGGAAGTTATAATTATGATGTGGTGTGCGTTCAAGTGATTTTAGTCCGAGTAAAATGAATGCCTTGGGCAATTTCATACCTTATTTCTGTTTCGCGCTTCCTGACAAAAACAGGTTAGCTTTTTAGCACTAGTGTGGCAGAACGAAGAGGAAAGGATGTGTGTTCAGTGTGAAAATTATGCTTTAGCTGTGTTTTATCATTTCCATATTGCCACAGATAATTATAGGAATGTTGTTGTGCAAACCTGCGGCCTCATACAGTAAGTCTGTGTGCATGTGTGTGTGATTTCTATTGTGTGATGTCATGGCTCTAAGAAAATTCCAGGACGATTCTCACTGTTAATTACTCATTTTAAAGCTTTTACGTGTGCTCAGTACATTCATTTGTGACTTTATAGGCAGCATCATAGTTGATTCTTATAGATTCTTACATCAACATGTTACTAAGCAAAGATATAATCTAATAAACTATAATAATAACTAGCAATGGATGATATATGTATTTTTAAATTAATTAGATTGAACAATGTTTAGTTTTGAAATAAAATATGACTTATAATCTAAATTCATCTTATTTGTTTGTAGTTTATGAGAGTTTGGATCAGTTGTGTACAAAATTATTATAAAATGTTTAATTTTATACATTTTTACCTATGTCATTTGTGACCATAAATAGTTAGTTTGAAAACTCACGCATTTTTATTTTATATTATTGGTTAACATGCCATTTGAATTGTTCTGATCTTTAATCAGAACAATTCTGTGGTTATTTCTATATGATTTAGATTTTGTAGTTTTTTTTTTTTTTTCTAATTAGGTTACCAGCTGATTGCTAGGCTGTTTTTTACTGTCATTCTGAGCTAATTTTTGAACCCTGATTATAATAATGAGGCAATTATTCAGCATATGATCTTCATGAGGTCAGTGTGTTCAGAACCGATACAACAGCCGCCTGTAGGATTCTCCTCAGCACATTTATTCCATCTCATCAGTCACGAACAAACACACACCTGCATCTCCCACCTCTGGAGCACAAACCCATTCTGTTTGCAGATTTCCACAGAGACCGGCACCACACAACATGGGCAAAACCACTGCTGGGTTTCTAATTACACTGTTAATTGCAATCCAGAGTGGGGATGGATTTAGTTTGAGTCTTTTTTTTTTTTTTTGTGTGTGTGTGTGGTTGCCCTCTTTTTTTTGTTCTCAGCATTCCTCAAGAGAGACCAACGAGCTCTCAGGTCTAGTTTTGAACCTGTATAAAGAACTAATTTATTGAATGATTCCCTGTAAGAAGGTCTTAATAGGTTGTTGTTGACACACTACTTATTACAAGTTTGAAATAATTATGATTTTTTAAATTAAGTCTGTTCTGTGCACCAAGGCTGCATTTATTGGATTAAAATACAGTAAAAACAGAAATACTGTAAAATAATATTACAATTTAAAATAACTGTTTTCTATTTGAATGTATATTTTAAAATGTAATTTATTGCTGTGATCAGTAATAAATAGATTAATAACATCCATTATTGATAAATGATTTCTGAAGGATCATATGACCCTGCAGAGTGGATTAACGATGCAGAAAATTAAGCTTTGCATCACAGGAATACATTACATTTTGCAATATATTCAAATAGAAAATTTATCTTTCAATTTTACTATAAAAAATAATAACAAAATTAAAAACAAATGGCTTATACCGTATTCTTGACTAAATAAATGCTGCATTGTTGCACCTGAGAAACTCCTCAAAAACATTTGTAAAAAATCTGGAGTAATTAGTCAAGTTTCCAAAGGTAAGTGTCATTATTAATATTGCTCATGGCTGAAGTTAGTGGTCTGTTGGATCACCAGCTTTCACTCATGTTGCATCAAATCACTATCTCTCATTGAAAATGCATGACTTCCGTTTGCTTTTGTGAAAGGACTTTTATGCTGTCTGGAGTTCGTCCAAGCTGATGGACCTCAGAGAGCTTTCCTCGCCCATGAACCCAACAATCCATCGGAATGGATCAGAAATGGCATGGCAACATACACTAAAAGCTGACCTCTGCTGTCATGGGCCATTCAATGTCACATCGAATGAAAGAGAGATACACATCAGCCGAGAGAAAGCAACGGGTTTATCTTCAGGTTCAGCCAGGCTGGGACGTGGAAACATATGGTGCTGGAGAAAAAGAAATCAGGAGGACTCTAATGTGATTGTTTAAGGTACATTGAACAACTTGTGACAATTCTCACAGCTCATGTATTCATTCATTCAGTGTCTGTTCTTCACTTGGTGATAATTGTTTGAATTGGTGCAGCAAATGTTATTGCTTTTTTGTACGCAGGGAGATTAATTCATCCAGTGTTCCCCAATGTATGAGTGGGTGTCTATTTCTCATATGTATTCTTAATTTCAACTCTCTCTCTCGGGCTCCATTTCCTTTTCCTTCTTTCAGTTTGATTGCCTCTTATATCGTCTTTGTGTATCTTTTACTATCTGTCTCTTACATTTTCTGATTTCTAAAGCATATAAATGTATTTGAGAAAAAGAGCTGTGACACTGAACAGTGCATAGATGCTGAAAATTTGATCACATAAATAGCATTTTAAAATATATTCAAATAGAAAACTGTTATTTCAATTAGCAACAATATACTACT
Organism: Carassius auratus; assembly: GCF_003368295.1. NCBI lineage: Eukaryota > Metazoa > Chordata > Actinopteri > Cypriniformes > Cyprinidae > Carassius > Carassius auratus. The sequence goes on along the minus strand of NW_020526611.1, from coordinate 59,601 downwards.
GTGTATATGTATATAAACACGGGTGCACATAAGTGGTCCGCAAGTCTGCATGCATGACCAAAATACATAATGCTTTATATAAATATATTCTGACAGCGCATTTGCTTTCTGACATGGTTGACAGCTGTTAATACACAATTACCATTTTAGATCACAAACTGTACTATAAGTTTTATTTTCAACCTGAATGTATAAATCTAGGCTAAGCCATGCTGTTTTTAAAGCACAATGCAAAACTGTGACACTCATCCACTGAATCTATCCAATTCTTTAAGAAGATTTTTGTCAACTTTTAGTAGTCAGTATCATATAGATGACCTTTTAAATGCATGTTGAACAATGAGAGAATGAGAGAGACAAAGTGTCAAATATGGCTTTGAAACCCTAAATTGTGATTTTAATTATAACAAATTATTATATGACCTTTTGTAGGTCTCGTGTTGCCTCTATTGATAATTTCAAGAGAAGAAGCATAAGCTGTGCACTGTCATTGACTGACTCTGATCTGCACTTCATTAAACTCCATTAGCAAACACACATGTGCTGTCACACTCGGGATGAAGGGTACACATTTGCATGCTCACAAATACACTGACAGCTAAGAGAGATATGAGCAGAATTCTTCCTTCCTCCTCAAGGAAGAGGAGGGTAGAGGAGAACGGCTGGTAATCAGGGAGGAGGAGTGTAGGCATAGATTGTGGAAGTGGAGAGGAGAGAGTCCTCCTCGGCGGGCCACGCACCTCATCATTTGCAGGGCAGCATTGAGCACTCGGGGGTCTCGCTTGAAGACCCGTGTGATTGGGTTGATGAGAGGGTTTTGTTGCTCTGGAGAGGAGGAATGCCACTGCCTGCTGTAAGAAAGATTATTACCCATGACTGCCTTCTAACACACACTGACACTCATGAGTGTTTCAGAGTATGAAAAGATACTGGTGTAGAGATAAGGTAAAGAGTAGTAGTGCGTTGTGCTTGTCTTAATTGTGTCATTTTTAATGTTAAAGGAAAAATCCATGCAAAAATGAAAATGCTGTTAACATTTACTCGCCTTCATGTCATTTCAAGCCTGTATGACTTGCTTTCTTCAAGCAATATATTAATATATTTTTAAGAATGTTGGTAACAGTTTCATCTCCCATCACCTTCCATAATGTAAGGAAAACAGATCAATTTAGCTCAAATGGAATCATTTAAGATTTTAAAGGGGATTTGAACAGAATCACTGTTTCACGGCTGATCACTGAGACAGCCAGCGATTCATTGAACTAGTCTTATAACATCAACTCTGCAATGGATATTAATATCCAAAGTATAGTGAAAACACTATAATTAGCACAGTAACAAGATCGGCAGTTTAAGACATTAACTTGTAAGCACAAAACACAAGATATTTCTCTTTTTGATATAAATAAGGCTTTATTAGATAAATCTAAGACATATAAAATTATCTAACACATAAGCACATGCACTCACAAATTCACACAAGTTGCAGGAAGATAGAGAGTTAGGAAATGATGAGTTTAAGAGAATGACAATGTAGAATCCCAAGTTTACAGCAATACATGAAATTGCATAGACATGAACTTGAGTTCTGCTTCGTCTGAAGATACAGAGTTGTGGGCTGGCTGAAGTTTTATGGTGAACACTCGAGGTCAGACTCCGAGACACAGCGTTACAAAACTTAACTCAGAACACAAAACTCTCAACTGAAAACAAAAGAAACAAAAAAAACAGAAGTAAAGTCTGATGAGACGAGGTGGTGTTTCTTCTCACCATACATGCAGAAACACGCTGGAACAGCACTCAAAGAATGATAAAAGTGATGACTAAAAGCAGCAGCTGAAAAGCAAAAGCTAAAAGCAGGCATGACTAATAGCAAAAGCTAAGAAGCAAAAGCTAAAAGCAAAATTTGATGGTGTCCTGAGTATTTAAACTGGCCTTTTTGCCACATCAAATGTTGTTTTGACCAATTCGATATTCTCTTTGCTCGGGGTATCATAAATCATATGTTATCTTATCAAGCACGTGGTCAGATTTTTTCCGCTCTTGCACGGTATAATTTTGGAAAGGATATAATACATTTGACAAATAACTGATGGTCAGAAACGTTTCAAGCAAGCAGATTCAAACATTTACATACTAAACATAAATATGAATCACTAAGCTATTCAATAGTTATTAAAAAGACATACACAATAAGTGATTAGAGACCTGATAATGAAATGTGGTTAAATATATAATATGGAGTCGTCAATGGACTGGTATTCATTTAGAAGTCTTTTTGAGTTCATTTTGGTGCATCTACATCTGTAAAAGACAGTTTCTCTGCCATTCCTTGACATAAGGACGTTTTAATGGAGACCAGAGGTTAAAAGGTCCCCTTAAGAATTTCAGTCTGATTCTTGTCTTCTATCGTGGGTTTACATGTGATGGTCAGGCTGTGAATCTCTTTGACCATCAATCTGGATTACTTGCCCCAAATCTGACAATCTCTTCTCCGAATTTAAATTTCATGCAGCATAGAGAAAAGAAAAAAATGTGGAGAAAAAAATCCAAAACCCTGGCAACCACCTAGCAACACACTTACAACCACTCCAACATCCTGCCAGGGAAAGCAGATAAGTGTCACTAACATTTTTGTACTCATATAGGTACTTACGTCTTTAATAATTTTGCTGCATTTTGGAATATTGGAAGTATATCATGCAAACACTACAAATAAGCATTAAATTAATTAAACAAGTATGCTTTTGCATGACTGGTTGAATCATTTATTAACTCTGTTTGCACAAAGTTTGTCCCATATATCACTGTAACACATTTAACAAATAGGTAAAAATTAAACCCGGATGCTTTAATTTTGTAATTACAATGAAGCCTTAATTTGTACTTTGAAACCCCTACGGCTTGCTTGCCTCCTTAGCTTCCGTTGTAAATGCATTATTGTGTTCATTTGAACAAACTAGTCAAAATAATTTCTTAGCAGGAACCGTGGCAAATAGCTTATTTTTTAAACTCTAAATATTTCTTTAAATGCTCGCTGCAGTTTGCACAGTTAGAATAGCGTGGGAGGATGTATACAGGTGAGCAGTATATTCATGTTCCATTTGCACACAGTGTCATTTGTTACTTGTTTATGATGTCTGACGCAAATACATTGTGTTCAGGTCTGAATATTTTGTCATTTTGTTTATCAGGCCAAGGTCGTCTGCAGTTGTTAAAATCACCACATCAACCCACAGCAAGCATTTATTTTATTTTTTTTATTTTATTTTTTTTGCATCCAATAGCTTGCATACATGGAATAAAGCAAAATATGAAGACTATAATCAGGAGAGAGTTGAAGAGGGCCAACTCGCAGGATTATGATTGTCATGCTGTGATTAATTTTGTTTACTGTAATGTAAACCATCCTCAGATCTAAGGGCATCTGTTATTTCTTAGGGGGTTCTTTTGGATAACTTTGGAAGCATGAAACTATCGAGTGAGGCAGGTGACAAACTCTTTCGCTCCGCCCACAATGCGAGGCCACTGTGAGTAGAACTGAGGGAAAAAAAATTTGCAAGAGAGGGTGAGGAGAGGACAGGATGAGCTGGTGTCCTAAATGAATATGTACATTAATTATCGTGTTCCACATTATATTCCATAGAAAGTTTATATAGTAGTCTCCATTTGCTGTGTTTTATTGGTTGTAGTTTACTCCCTTATAAGTTCTTCATGTGCCTAATATGCTTATTTATTTAGTATATATATATATATATATATATATATATATATATATATATATATATATATATATATATATATATATATATATATATATATATATATATAATTTTTTTTTTTTTTTTTTTTTTTTTTTCAATGTACAAACTTTTTTTTTTTTTCTGCCTTAGATCATAGTATGGAAAGTTGTGATTTATCTCAGATTATAGCCTTGGACTCTTTATTTAAGTATTTTATTCTTGAAATCCCTGCAGAGAAAATCCAAAAAGGTTGAGCTGGGCTGCCAAAATAAAGCCGCTGGATCCAGTTGTGGCTGGTGATTCAGTAAAGATAGAAGCGTCATGACAACAAAGTGGGGATCCAATAGCAGGCTTTATTAAAAGAGCGTAGTCAGGGCAGGCAGGGTCAGATACCAGCAAACAATAACATCCAAGGCACAGACAAAAGAATAATCCAGCAAGATGGGCAATGATCAGGGCAGGCAGCATATCAATCGAAATCAAGGTAACAGTCCAAGGTTCAAAACACAAAAAAGTTTAGGAATATGGAAATACGGAAGGGCTAGAATAATCATTATAGAAAATGGAGTCCAGGGTGAAGTGGCAAGAGTCTGGAATCGAGTGCCCTCTAATGAAGCTCACGGACACGCCAGCTAGAGATCGTGACATGAGGACAAAAATGTTTTCCATTTGCATTCCATAGTATTTATACTATCATTTTTAAAGCAATTTAATAATAATAATAATAATAATAATAATAATAATAATAATAATAATAATAATAATAATAATAATAATAAATGTTTGGCATGTAATTTGACTTAAAATCAAACAATTCATGTATCAGAGTTATTGAATTAGAAAACTGAATTGGTATACAGATCACATATGTAACATAAGTAATATTTGTTGTAATGAATACTGTAAACCGACTTGAAACAGTTTGCTCTGCAAAATCATTTTATCAAGGCTGTATGAGAGCAGATGTTTATGTGGGAAGTGCATCATGTGCATTTTTACACTGACATACAGCTTCCTCTCTGTCAATCCTCATCTTTCTCTAGGGCTTATGAATTCCTAAACCACCCTCAGCATCAGCCCATATCTCTTTCACTCTCATGCACTTTACTTCTCTCTCATACACCCCTCATCTGTCACTCATCACCAACTATCACACCCTGAAGTCTTTTACGGAGAGACACTAATCTCTAATCAGCTTAAATGCATTTTTGCATCAAAATATTAATTCAACATATTAAGTCTGAGGAGCAGTTGAAGCTCTGACCCGGGACATTTTTTTCCTTTTTTCAATTCAATTAAAGTTTATTTGTACAGCACTTTTTATGATACAAATCATTGCAAAGCAACTTTACAGAAAATTACGTTTCCACAATATTTAGAAGTAGGTTATAAGTGGTGATCAGTTTATGTGCATACGACAGGAATTTTCAGAAAATGTAATACACCACATAGTCAACCAGATGATGAACACTATTAACATGTAAATCCCGTGGCAAAACAGAGAAACAAATAGAGACATCATTAGCGTAGCTGCTTTTCCAACAGAGTAAAATGAATCAGTTTAACCCAAGCTAAAGAATAAGAATGTGCATTTGATCAGATACAAAGTTCTGCAGTTACAAATTATGAGATGCATTATTTGAATGCTTGGTGAAAGAGATGAAACTGAGAGAGTATGTCTGAACCCCCGGATATTAAAAGGAAGGCTCTTCCAGAGTTTGAGTGCCAAATGCAAAAAAGTATTTTAGTATTAGTAGACTTTGCATTTTGTGACCTTAGAGAGCATGAGCTAAACCATTAAGGGCCTTATAGGTAAGAATAATTTGTAACTGATACGGAACTTAATAGGTGGCCAGTGCAGAGACTGTAAAATTGGGGTAATATGATCATATTTTCTTGACCTCGTAAGGACTCTAGCTGCTGCATTTTGGACTACCTGTAGGTTGTTTATTGAAGATTCTGGACAACCACCTAGAAGTGTGTTACAATAGTCCAGTCTAGAGGTAATAAATGCATGAACTAGCTTTTCTGCATTAGAAACAGGTAACATTTTGTAGCTTGGCAATGTTTCTAAGATGAAAATTCTGTTTTTGTAACATGGGAAATATGGTTTTCAAAAGACAAGGTGCTGTCTAATATAACACCCAGATTTTTACCCAGATTTTTACCAGGAAGTAACTGTATATCCGTCTAATTGCAAATCTATGAGATTTCAGTGTACTGTTTTTTTCAAGTAAGTAATATCTCTGTCTTATCCAAATTTAACAGGAAAAGATTATTGTTCATCCAATCTTTTACATTTTTAACAACACTCTGTTAGCTTAGATAATTTAGAAGTTTCATCTGCTCTCGTTGAGATATGTAGTTGACTATCATCAGCATAACAGTGGAAACTAATCCCATATTTTCTAATAATATTACCAAGGGGCAACATATATATTGAAAATAGAAGAGGACCTAGGACAGATCCTTGTGGCACTCCATATTTTACTGGTGATTAAATGCATTCTGAATGTGGAAACTCAGTCTCTGTGCTGCTGTACAGTGATTAGTCTGATCAGTGCCAGAGGGAAGGGTCCAATGTTGTCTAATGATACTGATGCAATGTAATTGCAATTAAAATATATTAATAAATAAAGAAAAGCAACATGGCTAGAGGTGGATCTGTTGTAATTGGACAGGACGTTGAAAGGCATAGTTGGCCAGCTGGTGATGGGAAATGGTCTTCAGGTGGATGTTAACCAAACTAAAAATCTACTTTACACATAGTCCTCTAAACCAGTGGTCCTGGACTGGAGTGGTGTGGATTACTTGTGTATTATTGTGATGTTTTTATCAGCTGTTTGCATTCTGACGGCACCCATTCACTGCAGAGGATCCATTGCTGAGCAAGTGATGGAATGGTGCATTTCTCCAAATCTGAGGAAGCAATAGAATTTCCCTAAAATGTCTGTGCCATTAAACCATGTGTATTATTGTTCATGTTTCTTGTGATATGATGAGAATTGCATGCGAATATATATCTGTGTTTTAGTACATGTGCTTCTGTAGCTAGAAGCATTATTTACATTACATTTTTAATAATGTTCACAAGCAGTTTTTATTTTTTCATTATCTGCTGTACCTAACCAGTACAGAAGTGTTGCTTTGTTACAAGTGCAGTGAGATTTTCAAAGATCAAACGAAGCAAGTTACGGACAGTTAGTTGTGTCTTCTAGATGAGGAGAGACGCTGAGTCTGTTGTTCCATTTTCAAAACTAATTTTTGTGTGCTTACTTTTTCTTTTATTTATTTCACAGCTGCTTTTTCCCTGTGACTTGCTTGTTAATAATTTAAAAGAAGTCAGCAATCAAAGGAACATGCAATTTACTACCTTGTACTGTGGCTCATACATATTCAACAGCTGAGGCGTATTTAGTTGCTGAGTGGGGCTGTGTCACGCTACAAGTCTCGACAAGAAATATAATCAACTTTATTTTTTCCTCCCTCAATCTTTCTGACAGACCACAGTGGAAAACATCACACTCTGCCCTATTTTCATTCCCCTTCTTCTCTCCTTCTGTAAATTCATGCAACTTTTGTGTGGTATTGACCAGTTTCTGACCATGTCTTCAAAGCGTTTCCTTCAAATAGGAACACTAGTGAACCAAACACTCAGTTTACTGCATTTATTTTGCAAAGCCCCACCTTAAAAATGTACCAACCAATCCTATCTTAGCAACTGTTGTCTGTTATATTACTATAAAAGATTTTGCTCTTGGAAGACAATGGTATTTATATGAGATTTTATAGTTTTAAATACATTTTTATAAAAAGGATTACATACAGTAGGAAGGGAATGTGATAGTAGTCTTTCCTCGTTTTAAAATCTAGATAAATCCTGAGAAGTTCCTAAAATGAGAACATTTCCAAGCGAACATCAGAAATACCTGCATGTACTAAAGTAAATGTAATGTCATAAACATAATGTTTAGTGACACAGGGGACAGTTCTGTTCACATAATATGATCATTTTAATTGCTTTTGGAAGAGTCCTTTCTTTCTTAAATCACTTGTTAGATGTGTGTTTCACAATCTATGCAGTATTTAATCATGTTTCTGCGTGGTTTAATTACTTATTTAAAGTGAAATGGCAGATAAAAGATGTGCAATGTCACACTTCTTCTCATCAATCTGTCCTTGTCATCATTGCTTTTCAGGTCAAAGTAATAATACAGGTAAGATAAGCAAGCAGTAATTAGAGGGCATAAAATGCCACCAAAACCTGAACAATTTGCAGGAAAGGCCTTGAATCTCTGGCCTGAGGAGGTTTTGTTCTTTTCTACACAGAAAGAATTGCTAGAATGTGTTTTGCGATGCTTGCAACAAAACCTTGTTTTTGCACACATGCTGTAAATCAAGCAGAATGTTTCAGTCTTGATTACCTTTGTCTCCATTGATTCATGTTTACATTTGGCTTTTCTTGTCCTTATTGTAATTAAAGCTATGCACTGTTTATGTATGTATTCACATATGCATGTATTTATTTATTTATTGTGCACATGGTAGTTTAATTAATAAAACCATGTTTTTAGGCAAACACTATGGTGATGATCTACCATGGTATTCTGTGTGGTAACTTGATGTACCATATATATATAACTTGATGTACCATATATATATTGAACATTTAATTGCAAATCTTCTTGGCAAAAAATAAATAAATAAATAACTGGGCTGAAATTATGGTTTGTTTCAATGGAAAAGACAAATTAAGCTATATTTTATAATAATAATAATCACAATGATATTTGATTACAATCCCAGTAATGTCAATAATACTTGTATTTATTATTATTATTATTATTATTATTATTATTATTATTATTATTATTATTATTATTATTATTATTATTATTAATGATAATAATAATCATATGTATCTAATAATTATTATATTCTCACTATTTTAAATATGGATAAACAACTACTTATTTGCAAATATTATTTGCTTGTATTTTTATTTATGCTTATAATTATCTACTTAATGATCTCTCTCTCTCTCTCTCTCTCTCTCTCTCTCTCTCTCTCTCTCTCTATATATATATATATATATATATGTATATATTATTATTATTATTATTACTATTATTATTATTATTATACTTCTATCCTTGGCCATCAACGCAAGGATTTGAATAATCTGGATGAATTTGAATGGAAGGACTTGATTGGACAGGGCTGTACAGTGTGTCTGTTTTCAGCCCCGATCTTTAGTCTGGTTTCCACCGGTTTCTCACAGGCTTCCTTACAAATGACCCCAACCCCACCTCCCGCATCCGTCCATGACCATCAACACGCTGTAATTGACCCAGGGCGTCCTTAATACATATCCCCCTCAGACGCTGCCACTAAAGTGGCTGTAAGAGGCACAGGCTGATTGGGGAATCAAGGCAAGAGCTCCTCAGCCTGCAGTTCGCTGGCACCAGGCTTTAAATGAACCAGCAAGAGTCCTTCTGAGGGGGCCGGACAGCTTTCCTAAAAAGGATGGAGTGGAGAGCGGCCTCCTAATCACAACCTGCCATCGGCTGCAATTCCCAGGGGCAACTGCAATCGGCCCATCCTGAAGACGGCGGCACCACGGCCCAAATGGATGTTTATAAGATGCGTTATGTAGACGCAGCCTCATTTATTCTCCCCTGATTAGAGCTGTCAGGGCTGATTCCTTATGGGCTTTTTTATTTATTTCTGCTCTTCGGAGGGGATGGGAAACTGTTGAGCACAGCATAGGTACCGGTAGCATTTACTCTGAGAATAAAATTGGAATGGGGATTTTAATGGGGGAAAAAGACAGAAAATGACATAAGTTTTGTGTGTGAGAGAAACTCTGGTGGGTTTATATCCATTCCACATGTTGAAATCTGAGACTGTGGTCATTAATCAACATAGTGAAAGGAATCAGAGGGAATTAAACACTTCTGAGCCATCCTGAAACCCTGTCATTCCTGTCAGATATAACCCAGATAACCCAACCATTTGAAATTAGACTCCAAACCCATTTACAGTGAATAAAGACTAGGTTTTGTTAGATCTATCTATCTATCTATCTATCTATCTATCTATCTATCTATCTATCTATCTATCTATCTATCTATCTATCTATCTATCTATCTATCTATCTATCTATCTATCTATCCATCCATCCATCCATCCATCCATCCATCCATCCATCTATCTATCTAGGTTAATAATAAAGTACTGTGTCAGAATTTTGGATCTTAGATTATTCAATAATCAATATCATAAAAAATGCAATTGTGATACTTCAGTATATGATAATATTAAAAGCATCCACATTTTTCTTAATCCTGGTTTGTCATCCATGTGCCATTCAGTTCTCATAGGCAAAATAAGAAATTGCACCTAGGAAAGCAATATGTGTGAACTGCAATCCAAACGGACATGCATGACAACACTAATCCCAGACGATTCAGACTGGAGAGAATAGCATCAGGAATTTCTGTAAAGGTGAGAGTCTTATGAGTTTTTCTCTGTGATTCACATTTGATTCTGTCTGTTTGTGTTTCCTTTCTCCTCTTGCTGGTATTTTTATTTTTTATGAAATAAATGTGGTAAGACGGTACTCAATAAATTCTGGTGTAACATGTCCCCCTGAATCTTCTCTTACAACTTGAGATATTTGTTTCCCTCCATGCATTTATAATATAATATTGTCTAGTATGTATCCTGTGTTTTTATATTGCCTGCTTCTCACTGACGTCAGACATCTGATCATAACTGACACTGGACCACAAAACCACTCATAAGGGTCACATTTTCGAAAATGATTTGTACAACACTGCTGAATAAATAAGCTTTCCATTGATGTATGGTTTATTAAAAATCAAAATATTGAGAAAATCACCTTTAAAGTTGTCCAAAAGAAATTCTTCGGAATGCATATTACTAAACAGAAATGAAGTTTTGATATATTTATGGTAGGAAATGTACAAAATATCTACATATATTAAGTAAAATTATCTCTACTTAATATTCGAATGAATTTTGGCATTAAAGAAAAATAAATAATTTGACCCATACAATGTTTTTTTTTTTTTTTTTTTTTTTTGCTATTGCTAAACATATACCCCAATGACTTAATTAGTTCACCCAAAAATTTAAACTATGTAAATTATGTTTAGATTTATTCTGAGAGCTTTCTGTCCCTCCATTGAAAATGCATGTACGGTATACTGTCCATGTCCAGAAAGGTAAGAAAAGCATCATCAAAGTAGTCCATGTGACATCAGAGGGTCCGTTAGAATTTTTAAAAAAGTATTGAAAATACATTTTGGTCCAAAAAAAAAAAAGAAATTAAGATTTCATTCAGCATTGACTTCTCTTCTGGGTCTGTTGTGAGTGCATTCACGATGCTGCTGATGTGTTTTCTGGTGCGCCCAATAACAAAGATAACACGTCAACAGCGTCGTACATCAGCAGCGTCACTGCAGTGTTGTGAACGCGCTCGCAACAGACCCCGGAAGAGAAAACAATGTGTAATGCGAGAAGACTAAAATATCTTCAACTGTGTTCCAAGGATGAAAAGAGGTCTTACGGGTTTGGAACGACACGAGGGTGAGTTATTAATAACATAATTTTCATTTTTGGATGAATTAACCCTTTAAGACTAGTTTTGTGGTCCAGGGTCACTTTTGTTTATACAGTCTAATCTATTATGAATTTACTTTAGAGATTCTGCATCCATATGGGCTCACTATAAAGTTTGCAGTCCTGCATTCTTAGTATTGCATTTAAGAATTAATTAACGTTTATCACAAGCATTTGAACAGGATAATCTTGTACAACATTGATATAAAAATATAAAGGGAAAGAAAATATTATGTGTTGTCATTAACAAGTGCATTAAACATGACATATTTCAAGGACATATTCCAATCTGATTATGTAATCCGGATTGCATGTATTCAGTTACTACCCAGCACTATTTGCATAACAAAATCTGAATTATGTTTAAAAATAACAGTAACTTCCACAACAGTTTTCTCTTCCTAAGGACTGTTTTGTTGAATCCCACGAGTGATGACATCACCAGGATCTCATTACCGGCTGCAGGCGATAACTGCAATGGGATTTTCATTGTGATCGCTTGCATGTGCTGAGACAGATCTACCATCAACGCAACTACTCTCCACAAGACAAATAACAGAAGCGGCATGCAGGCTCAACTGACACCAGCTCAAGGTTGGAGCAGGATCAGAGCGAGGCAGAGATGAGTGGACCGAGTGTTTGGCAGCACAGAGTGTCAGTCCTGCTGCTGGAGGATTTGTGCTCCTCAACCCGCTGGCCCTGTGTGTGTGTGTGTGTGTTCTCTTGTTTTTGTGACATATCAGGACACAACTCTGTATAATGACATGGGTATGACACAGGTATTACAAGGAGAGGGTGACTTATGAGGACATAACCCATGTCCCCGCTTATTAATCATACAGAATTAGTTTTTTTGAGAAAGTAAAAATGCACAAAGTTTCCCGTGAGGGTTAGGGTTGGGTGTCGGGTTGGTGCAGGGCGATAGAATATACAGTTTGTAAAGTAATAAAAACCATTACGCCTTTGGGATGTCCCCACTTTTCACAAAAACAAACGTGTGTGTACTTTCTCACACCAGGTCGTGTTTCATACAGTACTAGGGCATAAATATCCACCCTGTTGAGCATGATTGGCAGTTGGTATATTTTTGGCAGGAGAAGTGACAGACTGTCCATTTTCTCTGTCTTTTTCTGCAATTCTTTTAACTTTCACTTCCTTCTCTACTTGACCTAACCACCCCTATATGATTCATGTACCTACGATTTATATAAACAGCAACTGGATTTAATTGTTTGAATGATTACTAATCATTTAGCAAGACCCAAACATACCCTATGCAATAACTGATTCATTTTACACAACAGCACCATTGCAAATATGAAAATCAGTTTAAACAATGATTCTATGTATATAAAAAAAGAGAGGACCAGGCCTGGGTTTTAGATTGTGTTTTGGTTCTGTTTATGTGCGACAGTCATCGACGAGGGGCTGTCATGCTTTTTTTTTTTTGTTTATTTTGTTATTAAAGTTTTATTTAAATGTTCGCCGGTTCCGTTCTCCTTCTTCCCGTGACTACGAACGTTACAGTGTTACATCAAGTAACAAGGAATAATGATTCTAAAGCATTTATTAATAATGCTAATTTCAACATTTACTAATGTATTATAATAATTTAAAATTGTATTTGTTCATATTATTAATGGATTGAGCTAAAATGAACTCACTATGAATGCATCCTTTGCAAATAAGTACTAATTTCTAAAAAAAAAAAAAAAAAAAAAAAACACTGAAGTGAATGGTGACTAACATTTTAGCCTTTTTTCTCAGAATGCTGTATGACTTGAAATATTGTGCACCTTTTGTCATTTTAGATGTTGTTTTGTCCTGCTTATATGTCTGAAACTCACTTTTTGTGTTTCAAAGACAAGTTTCTAGGCTGAAGCTAGCTTTGCATAAAGTAGCTTTAAAGTGCTGTAAGTGAGGTTAGACATTTTTCAACCTTCTGCCAGACTTCAGCCACTGAATTAGATCTGCTAATTCATTGCCTCTCTCCAAAATCCTGACCTCCAAAGTCATGTCAGCAAACCCAAACGGGCAAAGCTTGGACCGCTCTTCTGACTCTACTGTGATTTGAATTTAGTTTTGATACAGAGACAGCCATTTTACTCATCTCTTTCACGTAATAGAAATATTGTATGCATGCATTTCCAAACAATCACTTACAACACCTATAATCTCATTTAATTCTATACGTTCCCTTCTAGTAGCTGCTTGAATCAGACTCAGACATATCTACTGTCAGTCTCTGTTCATGTATTTCTCACTTCTCCAGGCTAATGTAGGGAGGCTCTTCACATATATAGTACTCATAATCTACATTTCATGTTTTTTTTTTTTTTTTTTTTTTTTCTGACGTGTTTGAAATATATCTCAGTGTGACAACGTGTGATGTATAACCCCTCTGGGATCTGAGTCACTTCTCATGTCTATTTCTGTGCATTTTCATGCACGTTTTCCACACGATTAGCGTTATAAATAAAAGTGCTAGTCTGGAGAGCCGGTGGGAGTATTCGAGTGGAGACGTTATGCAGCGATTCTCCCTTTCCTCTGTGTCAGCCCACAATCTCCCACCCACTCAGCACAGGGTCACTCAGTTCTGGGAATCGCCTACAATTCCCAGAATCCCTTGTTCCTCATTAGGGCACCATACAGGAGACCTCAATCACACTTAACGTGATACAGATCCATTTATATGTAAAGCTGCCTATATATATTTAAACATAAATCAGGTTTTCATGGTTAATTACAGGCAGTTTCTTAATTTTCCGCCGTCTTATAAGTCTCAGACTGAGGTTATGCATTTGTATAGTATATATTCATCTTTGTTAATGTTAGTTAATAAGAAAAAAAAAATATATATATATATATATATATATATATATATATATATATATATATATATATATATATATATATATATACAACTTTTCATTGTTGTGTTAGCTCGGGATTTTTTTATTTATTTTTTTTTTAACATACACCTTTTATTATTAATGATGTATTGGTAAATTCTATTCATTTTAATCAGTGCTTTAGAAGTATTGTGCATTGAACCTGTATTTTCTGTTGGCAAAATGACATGCAGTTTTCACACTTTACCCATCAGCATATTTGGTTAAAGGGATAATTTACTCCAAAATGAAAATCACCCCATGATTTATTCACTCTCAAGACATCCTAGGTGTATATGACTTTGTTCTTTCAGACAAATTCAATTGGAGTTATATTAAAAAAAAATGTCCTTTAAATTACATCCATCCATGTCAGAATGTCAGATTACTGATTACTGTTTTCAACTCTGTTATTTCTAAAATGCATCAAAAAAAAAAAAAAAAAAAAAAGTTTTCTGTGCATTTGCCATTGCACAAGCAGGGACGGACAGTCCATGTGATGTTTTTATTTAATCTGCCCTCTGTTCTAGAGACTGGGACAGTGTTTCTGGCTGTTCCCCTTGCTGAAGATAAATGACAGATATGATCTCAGGACGTCCTTTGAATAACCCTCTAGCAAAGACGTCCAACATCAGGACAAAGTTTGACTTTGCAGTCCACCTCTTTGCCTTCAATTCGTGACTGGAGGAAATAAGGCAGTGGTGAATGTTAATAAACACCTTAGCATCTATGTTAAATTTAAAATTTAAAAAAGTCCTTCTATTATGAAGAGGCCTCTTTATAGATTTTGTTTAGGTGTTTCTGAATGACTCTTGGGTTCAAATGTATTTGTATGTTGAGTCATACTCATCCACTTCATTGAATAAATCATCCATCGGTTGCTCAACTGATAGGAATTTGCAACACGTGAATATATTTTCATGTCATAAATTCTTTTAAGGCTTAAATCAGAGAGTTTGGGGCTTTGCATCCATTCCCTGTGAATGCATCTATATTTCTAAAGGATTTCTTGGTCAAAGCATGCACATACTGTATGTTTGAACTGTGAGCGCTGTGACCCATGCTGATGCCATGCAGTGTGTGTGAAGAGTACACTTGAGGACATTGACGCCTGAATGTGTGTTCACAAATGCTTTTGTCTTTTGCAGATGTAAACAGGGCCTTATCTGCCAGTGAGATCACGCATCACTGCTTTATCCTTCCATGCATCAAGCTCAACATTATCTGTCGCATTGGGCATGCCACAGAGTCACTCCAGTGCTGGAGAGTTCAGCCGGGAGAGAAGCGAATCATGCAAAAGAAGGTGAGATAAAGATCACATCCCCTCAGGATGCAACTAAGTTTAATTGTGTTCAACATGAGTACATGCTTACTAGCATGTTTCTGTGTGCTTTCGTGTACAGACCAATCTTAAAATACTGCAAATCTATCTTTATATATATATATATATATATATATATATATATATATATTTTTTTTTTTGTCTTGTCTTGTCTTTTAGTATTAGTCTCTATCCCCTTTACATGCACATAAATACAAATTGATTGGTTATTCACTTTAAACATTCACATTGTCTATTCCTGTCTAGGTAGGTGGTTCTTGGCCAAAATAAGTTTTAAAGCTAAATAAATCAACTTTCTGCCAGTAAGTTTTGTTTTACAAGATTAGCTTTTGCATATATTAGTATGAGATAGAGATGAATGTGTGTCCTTTTTTAAGAACTGTAAATCACTATTCGTAATCAATCTTTTCATTACCTCATTTCTCAGTTACGCCGTTGTTGGTGGATTGGGAATTGAAGCCATAATGTGGGACAGAAAATAACAATAACTTTTTTTGTCAAATCAGCACTTCAGACTCTGAGCTCCAGGGCCCAGTTGCATAAACACAGACACTATATGTTAAGAATGTGTCTTACAACCTAGTTTGACCGACTAGCAGCTAGCCAAGGGGTAATCAGTCTTACTTTTTAGATTCACATTAGAACAATCTAACTTTTTGTAACTGACTTTAAAAAAGTTATGACCAATCTTGAAGAAAATACAGTTTATAACTAACTTTTTAAGACTAGTCTAAGCAGTTTATATAATCTGCCTCAGGTGTAGGAGACCCTGAGTGTTTTGGTCCATATGAAAAATGTTAAAATGTCAGTATGTTCAGCGACCTGTACTTCTAAAAGTTCTTTAACTGTGCACTCAGGAACGGAAGCTCCCTTATTACACACCTAACGAGATTTCCTAAGACCACCAGCCTAATTTGGATTGGCTGAGACGACAGTGTATCCAAAAGACAGAATGAGGTTTCCATCTGCCTGTGTCAGTACCACAGGTACCTTCCTCGCTCCCCAGTCAGTCAATGACTTAAAAATACAGCATTTTTATTATGATTGCACCTTTTTAGCTTCAGCCAGGCTTCCAAAGCATCATAATGTGACATCTAGAACAAATGAAAAGGTTTTGGAGATAATCATATGAATATTTAATGCTTATTTTGTTGGTGGAATATTATTTATGAAAACAGTCATTCTATCAGACACCTTTTATTTCTTCAGTGGTCACAGTTCAATGACAGAAATCCTGGATTTTCTTATGCACATAATTAATGGTTTGTTTCTATATCATTTTCTTTAAAACTCTTTTTTTTTTCTTCGTCTCTCTCACTTATTTTCTTCCAGAGCATATAATCCAGGCGAGCGTGACTCACACAGCCCTGCTGGAGTGTCTCCTGTCAGCAGTTCTGTCTAAGTGGGTGACAGGAGAGAAATAATGACAGGCAATATGCATTTGTGCAGACATCTGTAAACAAACACCTCATGCACATTGCACTTCTGCAAGCATGGCTACTGTATGTGTGTGTTAATGTGTGTACATTAACACACATATACAGTAGCCATGTATGCAGAAGTGCGATGTGCATGAGTAGCAAACAGGGTTAAACTGCAAGTGTGCCAAATAGTGTTTCCATCTACATGTTACATTCATGCATTAGGTAGATTTCTCTTATCTAAAGTGTCTTCCATCGCATTCAACATATAGATTTTATAGATTCATGCATTCCCTGGGAATCAAGTCATGGCCTTGGAGCACCACTGTTTGAGCTACAGGAGTGATCTGTTTAACATGCAATTGAAAACAAGATTTCCACCTGCTTATATAAGACAAATCTGTAAGCATTTCTTTCCAGTTCATTAAAAAATATATAAAATATAAAAATATATAAATATATACATTTATAATTGCAATTGGTAGAAAAACTCATGTGATTGAATAAATGACCATTGTTATTTATTTTTTATTTTTTTGGTTTAAATATTTCTTTAAGAAAAAGTTGTAAATAAAATTTGTCTCTGGTGTTTTTCCTGAACACTTTCATGGGAGACAAAAATTGACACCAGAAGTCAATTATATGAATTAAGAGTATATAAAATATATGACAATTACAAAAAACAAAACAAAAAAACGCACATCTCCATATGCTCTCATTTTAATCTGTGCCATGATAACTTGGCTAATTTAAGATTCTTTTGTTTTGTGCTTCACATCACATCCTGACCCATTTGTTTGGTGCAGTCACTAGCACTTAACATCACCTTGTCACAATGTAAACTATAACACATAAGAATCAATCAAACGGCACAGAGAAAATGAGATGCTGCGACTAGAACTGTAAATTAATTACTTCTTCTCTGTTCAATGATGCTAGTAACATGACAACAGTTTGTGTTATCGCTGGAAATCCTGAGCCTGTGGGCAGAATCTCTGAATCCATCCAGGCCTGAGTTTTCATCATCTTGCATGCTGTTCTTCATTGTGTACATATCTGTGCAGTAAGGTCAGATATTACATCATTCAGTTTTACATACACTCTGAACAAAAAGAAAATGGCAACAATGTGCCAGGAAGGAAAGAAGGACTTATAAGGAGACAGGTGACCGAAAGAAAAGGAAAGGCCATATTTAATTTCATTATATTTAGCATTTTATTTTAGCACCTAAAAAATATTGTTTACTCGTGCTTATAACTGATTTCTCTCCCTAGAAATCAGTTATTTCAAATTGTAATAATATTTCTCAATATTACTGTCTTTGAAGTATTTTTTTATCAAATAAATGCAGCTTTGTTTGTGCATAAGCCAAATCCTTAAAAACATTTTAAAAATCATCATGCTTTAAACATTTTGACAAGCACGAAGAAACATCCAGAGAAACAGGGATTTATGAAAGAATTGTTCTTCTGAATTTGTAGTAAAAAGGTTGAATCTGTTCACAAAACCAGTTTGAATGACTGATCAATGAATTTGAATGATTCTGAATCGAATCTCAGAAGTTTAAATAATTGACATGAAAACAGAAATGTTGATCTGTTCTACATACAAAGCTTCAGAAGACACATGAAGGACTAATTTTACAATACTTTCATTGTGCTTTATAGAGCTTAAGAGCTTCAGTGTGCCTTCAAGTGCATGGAACAGAGCAATCGGAAATTGGCCCAGAATAAATACAAGTCCACAAACATTCAATCTCACCTACTGTAGATCTGATCTGTGCCAAAGTTCACTGACTGCAGGAAGCCAACCTGAAAGTCCAAAACCTGCACTTTCATCTCAGCAGCTGAAATAGAGTGAGATGGTTCTGAAGAAATAGCAGGAGTGACTCTGGGTATAACTGAATTGTATACAACATTCATTTGTTGACAGAAAAAAAAAAAAAAAATATATATATATATATATATATATATATGTATATATATATATATATATATATATATATATATATATATATATATATATATATATATATATATATATATATATATATACATGTATATATACATATATATATATGTATATATATATATATATATATATATATATATATATATATATATATATATATATATATATATATATATATATATATATTTCTTTGCATTTTTTGCACAGTATGGAGATCATATATGCATGAAACATACAGGTGATCTACAATGTTTGCCAAAATGTGCAGTGTGCCATGCACTTGATGGTTTAGAGATGGTTTAGATCCTACCTGTCCGATCGCTACCATTTTTTTTTTTTTTTTAAATGGGGAGTCATCTCAAATATGGAGTGCCACAAGGATCCGTCCTAGGTCCCCTTCTATTTTCAATATACATGTTGCCCGTTGGTAATGTTATTAGAAAATACGTAATTAGCTTCCACTGTTGATACTCAACTATATATCTCAACGAGATGAGATTCAACTTCTAAATTATATAAGCTAACAGAGTGCGTTAAAAATTTAAAAGATTGGATGACCAATAATTTTCTCCCATTAAATTTGGATAAGACAGAGATATTAATTATTGGCCCAAAAAAAAAACAGTACACAGAATCTTGTAAATTACAATTTGCAACTAGACGGATGTACTGTTACTTCCTCTACAGTCAAAAATCTGGGTGTTATATTAGACAGCAACTTGTCTTTTGAAAATCATATTTCCCATGTTACAAAATTTGCATTCTTCCATCTTAGAAACATTGCCAAGTTACGAAACATGTTATCTGTTTCTGATGCAGAAAAGCTAGTCCATGCATTCATGACCTCTAGACTGGACTATTGTAATGCACTTCTAGGTGGTTGTCCTGCTTCTTCAATAAACAAGCTACAGGTCGTCCAAAATGCAGCAGCTAGAGTCCTTTCGAGGTCAAGAAAATATGATCATATTACCCCAATTTTACAGTCTCTGCACTGGCTACCTATTAAGTTCCGTATCAGTTACAAATTATCATTTCTTACCTATAAGGCCCTAAATGGTTTAGCTCCTGCGTACCTAGCTAGCCTTCTACCACGTTACAATCCATCACGCACCCTAAGGTCACAAAACGCTGGACTTTTGGTAGTTCCTAGGATAGCAAAGTCCACTAAAGGAGGTAGAGCTTTCTCACATTTGGCTCACAAACTCTGGAATAGCCTTCCTGATAATGTTTGGGGTTCAGACACACTCTCTCTGTTTAAATCTATATTAAAAACACATCTCTTTCGCCTAGCATTCGAATAACGTATCTCTTAAATTGTGAGTGTAGTTGCTTCTGATCAAATGTGCATTCTTATTCTTTAGCTTGGGTTAAACTAATTAATTTTACTCTGTTAGAACAGCAGCTATGCTCTATTTGTTTCTATGTTTTATGTATGCTCTATGTCTCTATTTGTTTCTATGTTTTGCCACTGGATTTACATATTGCTACAAGTGTGACTCATATAATAATTGCTGATAATAATGTTCATCGTCTGGCTGGCTACGTCTTTTTCTTAAAAATCCTGTCATCGTCCACAAACTGACAGTCACCACTTATAAGCTAATACTAAATATTGTAGAAACGTAATTTTCTGTAACGAGATGTATTGTAAAAAGTGCTATACAAATAAACTTGAATTGAACTGAACTTGACTTCACCTTTCATTTCTACAAAAAAAAAAAAAAAAAAAAAAAAAAAAAAAACGAATGTAGCATTCATTAATGATTTATTCATAGTGTTCATGATACAGACATGAATGCATCCATCTGAGGGGCTTGTTGGGAAGAGGTGTGCTATTTTACTTATTTTATAATGATTAGATGTACGCTTTGAAGGGGGGACCAGATCCATATATAAAGACTTGAGTGGAAAACTTATAGAGCCAGTAAACAACCACATATCCTAGCAATATAATAACATGCTTAAAATAAATTAATAATTACATATAAATGCATAGCAAACTGCTAAAATACCTAGCATACATATTGTATTATTATTATTATTATACTTTACTAAAGTCGTATTCACCTTTTTTTCCCCCTTGGCTGTTAGATATTTGGAGGGTCAAAGGAAACAGAAAGGAAAAATGTAAAGTCTTATCAAGAGTCATCTACAAAAATCTAGATCCAATATTTGTCATATACACTATTTATTTATTACTGCATGTTTCACATACTATTTTTAATATACATTGAGCTACATTAAGATAGGACTTCACCGATTCTGCAAAGCTGTGCATTGCAGTGCATTGCAAACCCAAATTATCATAACTGGCAATGATTTGATGGAATGGTTTCAAATATGCAACTATGCAGGTTAAAGACTATTATTAGATTATAGATAATAATGATTATTACAGACTATTATAAATATACAACTATGCAAATCAAAGACATGCAACAATGAGAGAATATTTTAAAAAGTTTAGTTTAGTTTGATCTTCATATACATGGTATATATCTGTAAAAACGACAACGGCAAACGTGTGGTGCAATGACACTTAAACTTTAATGGCCTGTGGAAAATGTATGACATCCATTAGCAAAGGTTCAAATTGCTGCTGCAATCAGCTGAACAATACTGCACAAAGCGGTTTAAAAATATGACCTGCATGTTTGTATTGTAAAACATTTTTCCTCCTCTCCTTTGCATTGACATTTCAGTGGTTATATATAATAATGTATGTTGTTTTGAGATCCCTCAGTAACCCCTCGTATCTTTTTAGACTTTTATTTATACCTTGTGTGGTTAATGATAAATAATGTTTGTGTAAATTATGTCTTTATTGGTTATGTAACCCACTTAAAAGCAAGATGCACCACAATAAAGCAAAAATGTTCTATATATACTCCCATGAGTTCAATAAAAAAATCTATTTGTGTATAGAATAACTGATTGTCAAAATAACAGATTAACCACTAGGATTAGAGTTAGTCACTAAATTAGTCACTTACAGGGTAAAGCAAAAGAGCTTGCATGCATCACACTGCTATGATACTTCTGTTTTACTGTTTTGCTAAAACAAAGCCAAGAAGAATCACAATGAAATGCTAAATTTGAAAGAAATAAAGATTAACCGGAATGATTATTTTCATGTCATTCATGTCTTTATTTATTCATTTTCATGTTCTTTCAAACCTGTATGAACTTTTTAACAATGTCAGACTACAAAAACGACAAAAAAAAGCAAAAAAAAACAAAAAACATTATGATGTCATATTTATTAAGTGTAAGTTATTCTTAGTTATTCTTACATTCCTCTGAAGAAAAACATCATAGATGCTTGGAACAAGGAATACTAATTTCAGTTTAATTTCAGTTCACAGTAATTGCTGTATATTATTAAATTCACACACACACTTACACAATTTAATTGTTTTCAAAGTATTTTTAAAGCATTCAAAGCATCTGCCTATGTTGCCCCATGCACATGGAGTTTTATTCAACAGATTCACAATGGGGAGACATCAATACAGTGCAATTCCATGGTGCTTTGTGTTGTATAACGTCACTCACAACTTAAAAACAGTACAGAAACAAGACTGTGCTCAGCTGAGGTTCTTGAATGCTCTGTATTGATTTCTTGAGAAATGGATGTGCTTCTTTTCTCTTTCCCCTTTTCTCAGGCTGTTTACTGTTAACATCCATGGACCATGAGTATCCTACGCTCATTGTGGAAGGACAACATCTGGGGGGGTTGTCTTGTCCACGTTCCAACACCTAATTAAATGCATCCAGTGGCACATGGGGCAAGAAGCGGAAATGAGCTGGGGTTAGCTGGTCAGGGGCCGGGACAGTATGCGGTGGCCTGGGTGAGCTGGAGGATGCAGCTCATAAATCCCCCTCCTGCTGGAGCTCCAGGCGTGAACTTTCTGGGGTTTACAGAGCAGAAAAAGCTTCTAGGCAAGTTCATCCCTCACTGAGTGAAGATTTGTCCAGCCAGCCACCAGACTCCTGGTCCTGGCCATACACAGACAAAAGCCCAGCAAGAGTTTGGGTGGTCACTTAGCTGTTTGTTGGAGTAGTTCCTTAATGGAAATTTCTTAACTGGTGCACAGTCACACGGCTATGACTATTGACTATTTGGGTCAATTATTTTTTTTTAAATTAATGATAGGGTGGCCATTCATGCCATTTTCGCAGTACACGTCCTGGCCACGATTTCTATATTGCCTAAAATATCCACGTTTTGGCTTTGTTTGCGCTGCACAGACCAGTGGCTTCTTGTGCTTTTGAATTGCTCTCACATTACTTTGATATCATACACCGATCAGTAAGCTCAATGCTGCTTTCCAGTCCGACACTAAAATTTACACGTATTTCCATCGGTTTGACCGTTCTCTGTAAATCCCACCTTCTCATGCACCACGATTGGTCGATTTACATACAAAGTCTGCAGGTTATTGGTCAAATGATCATTACCGTCATTTAGTATGTAAACACGAAACCAAAGCCAAAACCTGGATATTTTAGGCAATAGAGAAATCCTGTCCAGGACGTTTCCTGTGAAAATGGCACGAATGGCCACCCTAATTAATAAAGTCATCCAAAACCAAACATGGCAAAACATCCAGTATAGTATTATAAAGGTCTGATTTTGCAATGGTCATTGAAGAAAGATGCATTTAAGATCAATTAGCAGAGACAAATGGGAAATGCTAACCTGCTAACATTTACCCAACCCATTGTTTTTGAGTAACATTGATGATTAATTGAAGACCATTATGCTTTAGCAGGTTTAAATCTGGCTTTCAACATGTCTAACCCATGTTGCCCCCTTTTCCTTTCGCCGTCATTCTCAGCTGTATTTGTTTAATAACATCCACATATCAAATATAAGGTGCTTTTCTTCATCATTAAATCTAGATTGTTCTCTACTTTCCTCAGTATTTATTGACATTTCAGAATCCCAAATGGTGAATTCTGAAGTTTTTCCTCTAGTCAGAAAAGTTCATATTAAAAATGCTCTCAAGAAGAGTATTGATGTATTATCTGACATTAAAGCAGGCTGAATTTAACTTTCTGTCTCCAACTCTCCAGTCCTGTCATCTTAAACAGAATTATGACATCATTAATGATTAATGGATGGAGAGGGGAGCACACGTATCCCATTGTCTCCTGGGAAGATTGAAATCCCGCAAAATGAGCCCCTTTTCTTTGTAGTGTTCGAGTTAAATGAAAATGTGTACGTGTTAAGAATAGAAGTGTGGTTGTATGTATGCAGGGTGATTTTATATAACTCTGGGAATGGTTGATCATACACAAATAGAAAAGGCTATTTGGGTCGTTTATTATACATATGCATGATTATGTAAATTTTTTATACATATAACACTCTTTTACCAACTTCCCTCAAACGAAGCTTATCTTTTTTCTGTGAGATCAGTTTTTGTCCTTCATAGTCTTTGCTCAGATAGATGTAAAGTACATTTTTTGGCATGACAATCCTAAATGGGAAATACAAACCACATAAAACTTGCTGTTTATCATTCATGTGTGATTTGAAATCTGTTTAATTGAAAAGTGTGTAAAACTTTGTGCAGCTATGTCTAAATGCACTCATGCTCACTTTTTCCTCATATAGTGAACTATGCCTGAATAATGCAGCAAATTTACAGTAGAGTTTGCTTGGACATGACCTTTGACATTCACAGCATAAGATACTGAACGAAATTTCCCCTACTTTAAAAGTTGATAAGCCTATTTTATTTCTTAACTCTGCGCCATTATATGGTTAGTTGCATTTAGCTTCGGATTCCTCCCGCTGACTGCGACCCTATTAAAAACTGACCCTTTTTGATCCACCGCATTAGCAGATCTGTCTGTAATGGATGTCTGTGCTGTAAGAAGGTGAAATATCTCTGCATTGTTAGTTTAGAAGCATCCCCCATAAACAAGTATGGTGTTTAATATAAAGGTGTGCACTCCTGTGATTGTATACTGATATAGGATTTCTCATAGCTCAGTCTATTCCTTGTTTACAAAGCTTTATTAACCTCCCAGAGCCCCTCCAGCCCACTGTGCTGATGCCAATTATTCTTGATATTTGTATTGTAAAATAGACTCTCACCTCTTAATATCTAATAAATGTTTGGCCTGTATGTTTTCATTCTGAAATGTCCTCTCAAGACATCCATTGAGTTAACGACCTGGAATACATGCAAGTTCCAAACTAACAAAGAGAGACTCTTGTATAGAGTTAGCTATGTGCTTTTTATCAGCACATTTGGGATTTAAAGAAATGTATTTATTTATTGATTTAATTTTCATTTTTATTTGACAGACAGCATTTGACACCATCAACAAAATGTAAAGGAGGTGTTTTCCCCTTTTTAAAGTTTATTTTTGATCTTGTTGTTCTTACTATACACAAAAATGAAAATTTGCTGAAAATTTACTCTCTATTTCAGGACATCCACAATGTAGAAGAGTTTGTTTCTTCATTGGATCAGATTTGGAGAAATGTAGCATTTACATCTCTTGCTCACCAATAGATCCTCTGTAGTGAATGGGTGCTGTCAAACAGCTAATAAAAACATCACAATACTCCACAAGTAATCCAGACCACTCCAGTTCATTTGGTAACATCTTGAGAAGTTAAAATGCTGCATAAGACATTTTCAAGTCTACAATCCATAATAAAGCATCCTCCAGTGAAAAAGTCCATCTCCTGTGTTCCTCACATAACAAAATCCACCAACATATTTGTTTGGATCTGTTTTGGACTGTTTTGGCTTGTGAACAGTGTTTGATCTGTGCATATTTCTCTCCCGATTCAGATGAGATGCCATTTTCACTTTGTTTGTCAGAAACAAATCTATAATTTTCTCTTCACTAAATGTTGGACTGGAGTGGTGTGGATTACTTGTGGATTATATTTTTATATTGTGATGTTTTTATCAGCTGTTTTGACTGTCATTCTGGCGGCACCCATTCACTCCAGTGGTAAGCAAGGGATGTAATGCTAAATAAAAAAAAATAAAAAAATGTGTTGCCTTGAGCAAACAACCCATCAACTTCTTGGATAATCTGCTGATTACATGTTTAGTAATTTCATTTTTTATTTTTCTGTTTACAATTCCTTTAAGGACACGACCCATCTGTTGCAGATACATAGAGGCATACTGTTATGGTTCTCTCTGTGTCCTTTTTAAAGCCTGAATGTTCCTATTTATTTTACTCGGATGGAAAAGAACATGGATCAGTCTTCAGATTTGCTCATTGTGTGTACAGTGGAGGAAAGTCATGTAGCGAGTAAGTGGTAAACAAAATTTTATTTCATTTTCTTTTAAATGTAAATGTTTTGTCTGTGGTAATCAATATTGCACAACAAATGCAGTCGATTTTAATTTGTATTGGACCTGGAACATTAATTTAAGTTAAATTGCAACTTGTTTCATGCAGTCATTTTGCGTTCGATTTTCCTGTTTCTTTCAGTGGTGTGTTCCATGGATTCTGACCTTTTAATGCTTCCCCAGAGCTGCAATGCATGTCTACAGTAGTGAAGTAGGGTTATCTATGGAGAAAGAATCAAATTGACACAACTGCTGCACTCTGTGCTGTTCAGTTGCTGACAAATACAGAGATTTGTGAACATGCACTGTGTGTCCTTAACAAACTAGTCATACAACAACAGAGAAATTAGGAGAGAAACAACAAGAGACAGAAATAAACTCATAATCTGTGTAATATCTCTCCTCTGCCCTTCTCTAAACATTACCACCTGTTTCTCCTGCTGATATCCAGTGAACGGGACTGTGTTGTGCCCAAAAAAGGCCACTTGCTAGAGTTGCTAATCCTCTGGGTGAGCTTTCTTGGAGGCCCAGAGGACGTACAGAAGGCCACTTGTGAGCATGATGGTTTGGGTTTCCAAGGAGATATTGCCTCCCACTCACTTATTGCTCATATTCACAGCAAGAGATCGATAACTTTAGCATGCAAATGCATGCAGGTTGTGTTTGTGTGTTAGATAATCCAAAATGTCTAGATCAGCACTTTAACGAAAGTAGTAAATAATTAGGTATAATACTGTAACATTTTATATATTTTAATATATAATTTATGATTTACTGTATAATTCAATAATAATATACAATAACATATAAAAAATAATAATAAATACTATTATCAAATTTATATTTACAGAATTATATTATTTAACAACAACAACAACAACAACAATAATTATACATTTTATATTAGAATGTTTTATTTATTATTATTATTATTATTATTATTATTATTATTATTATTATTATTATTATTATTATTATTATTATTATTTTATTTATTTATTTATTTATTTATTTTTTACACTAAATGTATATTCCAATAATCAGTACTTATTACTTCGGTTGGATAAATTTCATTTTGGCACTAGATCAATAAGATATATTAATTAATATCATAACTAAGCATTCAGTTAAATTAAACCATATGATTCTTTCTTTCTTTTTATCACAATAATTTCTCTGGCACATCACAATCAATCAAGCAAGCGAGCAATCAATGTTTCTGCGTACAAATTCAGAATGTCCCACATTTTTTTTTATATTACAAATAATTATATTTCATATGAGAAATTCACTTTTAAAAAAGCACCAATTTAAAACAACTAAATAACAAAAAAATTAAATTAAATTAATTTGAATAGATTGTAATTTATGAATGCAGCTTCACATTATTATCATTTGAGCTGATTTGTGTTTGTTGTGTTTGTTGCTTTTTCATTGCCTTGTCTTGACATTCCAAGTATTTTCTCAGCATTCGTCTGTGATTTCATCACAAAGCTGATCCCCAAACAGCATGAAGCGACACACCAAACAAAGCTCCAAGAAGCACATTTGGTCATTCGGTTTGCTCTGGTCTGTTTTCTAGAACCTCAAGGATTCCTGTCTACAACACATTAGCAACCAGTCTGCTTCGCAATCTGTGCTTGGACTTCAAGCATTGCTGAGTTCTGTATCGCATTCAAGCTCCCTCTGAAGGTCCCAACTGACATATGAACTGAAGCCATGTAATTAGAATTTTTACAGTACGCCTCTTCAACTGTTGGAATGGCCTTGCTGTGCAGTGAGAGGTGGTTTGGGAACGTTAGCGTTCTTTATGCTTGGTCTAATACCTGCTACGACACATGGTGCGGGAAAGAGCAATCGTGCTGCCATAATCAAATGACTGGAAATGTTATGAGGCATTATGTAACTAATGATGTGTACTGTATTCATAAAGTCAGACAGGGAGAGGAAACAGAGTGGGGGAGTAGGAGCTGTAAAGGTAAATACAAATATATTAAACAGTTATTTCAAAGCGATATATTGTTTTAAAATTGTACTGTTTTTTCAATATATTTTTGCTCGAATAAATGCAGCCTTGGTGAGTAGAAGATATTTTTTTCAGAAACATTTTACCATCCCTAAACTTCTGAACAGCAGTGTATGTAGATGAATTTTGTGAAAGTGAAAGTCGTGACATTTACAAAGTATGGAAACCCATACTCAAAAATGGTGCTCTGCATTTAACCCATCCAAGTGCACACACACACACACACCTGGAGCAGTGGGCAGCTATAGATCCAGCACACGGGGAGGAACTGGGGGTTCAGTGCCTCGCTCAAGGGCACTTCAGCCATGGGTATTAAGGGTGGAAGAGAGCGCTGTTAAATCACTCAACCCACCTACAACTCCTGCCAGCACCGAGACTCGAACCTGCAACCTTCCAGTTTACAAGTCCAACTCTCTAACCTTAGGCCACAGCTGCCCCCACATCGTCGTCGACTTACACTCTGTAGAGTTAGTCCACTATAATACGAAAATAAAGATAAGTTAAACATCAGTTTGTATCTTTTCAGCTTTCTCCCCCAGTGTGTGTCAACATTAATTGACTTTATGCTAAATAGCTGCACAGTTCCAGGTGCTCGGCCTCGGTGTGTTTGCTGAAGCGAGCTCTGATGTGACACCCTGCATGGGGAAATTATCCAGGCTGGTTATGACACACTCCGCTGAGCCAGGGTCATCTGGAAGCTCATGAAATAACCTCAACCACCTCCAAGACTTTCAGCATATGGCCCGCTTGACCCTCAAGGGCACAGATACTCAAAGAAAAAAAAAATCTCGGAGCAGCTTCATAATTCCTTGGCTTCTGAGACAACAAGTAAGATATGTTAGTATTTTTAGTATTTTATGTTTAGTAAAACTATAGTCTGTAACAGGATTCTGATTGATCGATACGGTGTTCCAGCTACTGCATAGTGTGGCTATAAAATAATAAGTTGTAAATAAAGCAAAGATTATTAGAGTATGGAGGTTCACAAAAAAATTCACAAAATATGAAGCAGCACAACTGCTTTGACATTGATAGCATCAGAAATTATTCTTAAGCAGCAAATCAGCACATTAGAATGATTTCTGAAAGATCATGTGACGCTGAAGACTGGAGTAATGATGCTGAAAATACAGCTTTGATCGCAGGAATAAATTACATTTTAAAATATATTTAAATAGAAAACAGTTAATTTAAATTGTAATAATATTTCACAATATTACAGATTTTATTACTTTTTATGTTTGTTTGTTTGCTTGTTTATTTATCAAATCAATGAAGCATTGTTGAGCATTAGACTTATATATATAAAATAAAAAAAAACCTTAAAAACCTGATCAACCCCAAACTTTTTAAATGTAATGTCTTCATAATACGTTTTTTTTTCTTAACAACTGTACTGTTTCACTGAAGAACGAAAATGTGGATTTTGAACCACATAACGAAGAGTAAATGATGTCAGGATGATTAGCTATTCCTTTAAACACTGTTTGAGATTCAACTCCTTCCATGAACTTTTTTTTTTTTTCTTTTTTTTTTTTTTTTAGCTGAAAAGATTAAGGTTGAAGGTTTTTGCAAAGCACAGGACAAGAGTGGTTAAAGATGTATTAAGGCAGCAGAAAGATACTCGAAACCTTCTGATTCTCAGAAATTTTGACATTTATGTTCACAGGAAGAAGCTGGTGGGAGCAAACCGCTTGTGGTGATGAGGTGCTATTTTGCACTGATAAAAATATGTGCTTTATTTTCATACCAAGCATATAATTATAAACTCTCCCAGCTTAGCCCTTAATGAATAAGGGAGGAAGGGTGAAAAGCAAAAAGAAACATCAAAAGCTTTCCACACAGCACTCTCTGGTCCAAAGCTGCCCACACACCCCGGCATTTCCATCTCTGCATCCACAGCATCACCCTTTACGTATACACCCAGATCCAGCTTCCTCAGCCAATCACAGAGCAGCACTGTGACCTGCTGTTGCCCTCATCCTGTCCACAGCCAATGATCTCATCCCCCTCGGTAGATCCCGCCCACTTCTGGTGCTTCTGCTGCATTCGCCCGAGGTCACTGGGATTTCTAGCAATTATCACTCTTTCTCTTCGCCATTCTGTGCTCCATTCAAGCTCTTTTTAGTATGCTCGAATGGGGGTGAGAGGATGTTCTCAGGGTGCTTGTTCTTGCAGTTTGTTCAGATAAACTTAGACAAATCATCAAATACTTCATACAAGGCAAGTCCGTTCACTCATCTGACAACATCACCGAGTTCTAACAAACCCGATTCTAGTCATGCAAGTACAGCTCCTGTCTTGTAGAATGGGGAAGGGGAAGTCTGAAATCTGCTGGTCTACATAACATGACTGTTTGTTTCAACAACATGAAAGTCTTAGAGCCCAGTACAGCCAGTTTTATGAGTAAAAGCAGCAATAATAATTATAACTACACCATCTATATAGCTTACATACTGTATAAACTACTGTAAGAGTTAATAAAAACATTATGAAACAATAATAATAATAAATGCTGTTCTTTTGCACTTTCTACTCATCAAAGAAAGAAAGAAAGAATGAAAGAAATAATTATATTTATTGTATTTTTTATCAAATTTATGCAGCTTTGGTCAGCAAAAATATGTGTTTTAACACCATCAACATATCTTACTTCAAACTTTTGAATGTGTTTTTATTTATTTATTTATTTGCCTATTTATTTAATTATATATAGCTTTTTGGAAGGTTAAAAACCCTGAATCCCCCTTTTTTAAATGTATTATTTTAACTTCTTTTCTTATGTTTTATACAGTCTTTAAGTCTTGACCTCAGTGTTGTCCTCTCAAACGTCTTGTTTCTTCCCTGTTTTCCCTCATAGTGAAGGTTTGCAGGGACACAGGGAGATGGTTTATTGTCTTATTGGGGTGCTGAGCATTCGGCCCTGTGCCTTTTTACTGTTGGATGGAGCCCTGCAGGGAAATCAGGAAGGAATCAGTCTAATCCAACGAGCCTGCTGTATCTCTCAACACATTCTGCCAATGAACAGAGTGAACACACACACACACACACACACACACACACACATACTTTATAGCAGCACTTCATCAGTCTCTCTGTGTCCCTCAGCTACCCTATCTTCCTCCATCTCGTTGATTCTCTCGCAGTACACCTGTTTATTCTCTAACCATCTTCACTCTTTTTTCCCTCTTCTTCAGGCTAAACTCAAACACCATTGCATGAGAAGTAAACAAACCAGCGCCTGACTGCAGTGTCTTCTCAAACGAAGCTCTTGAAGGGGATTGGCGGACTTGTGGCCTTCGACCATCTGCAGGTTTACTTTATGTCATTTTAGGTTTCAGAATGGTGGACTATCCCAGCAGCCCATGCAGAAAATGCAGACTCTGAGGAACAAAATACTATTTGGAACAAGTGATAAGTTCTAAATGAGACTTTCCTTGCAAATTAATTGGATTTATTGGCACTGAAGCTCCTAGTAGGGTGACATCAGACACATCAGCACATATAAACCTTCACTCCTTCTAGTGTAAGCTCCTGCTCAGCGGGAAAAACACGGCAAAAGTTATGTCAATCACAGATGGCTTAGCACCCATTGGGATATACACCCACCCCCCGTCCCCTGCTTATACCTAATACCTTCCTAGCAAGGGCATCATGTATAATGGAGGACAGTTGCAAGATAACCTGTTAATCCATTTTATCAAAATTTCAATTGATAACACTACTGCCAAGCAAGCTTTACTGTGTTGAGATGGCCTTTTAAAATGACCAGGTGACATTAAAAAAAATCTGTGTTCCGAAGATGAACGGAGGTCTTACGTGATTGGAACGACATGAAGGTGAGTCATTAATAACATAATTTCCATTTTTGGGTGAACTAACCCTTTAAAAGTGCTAAAATGGTTCACGATTTGAAAATGGACTAAATGGCTTGATGGCGTTTGGAGGCTAATATTGGTTCACCCATGTGTTTAGAATTGATTTGAATGATTTAGGACTGATTATTCAATATATTATGCAGTGATATGTTTTTTACCGTATGCCTTTTTGTGATATACAGTAAGATCCACCACTGTCTTTATATTTAGATGCTTTTGGTTGAACAATTCAAATATAATTGCTTTTTAATAAGTAATTTTGGTGACAGTTTCTTCCTAATAGAGATGTATTGGGGGTTAGGAGCAGATGTGATCATTGCTTTCTTTTTCCCACACTGAAATTTTTAAGTGGCTTCTAAACAGCACAAAAAATAAGAGAAAATCTAGTAACAGTGTTGTTCTGGTAGAAATGATAATATTAAATAATCAATTCAGAGATATCTCATTTATTTTTATTTAAACTGTAGAAGTTGTAGCTAGAGCCCAGTTTCTAGAGTTTTTCATAACAAATGCCATAGTTTGTGTAATAGAAAAAACTATCTGCAATGACAGCACAGTAATCACAGAAATGAGGAGGCTTCTTACCTGTGGTTATTTTCTACATACCCCAAAAGCTGTATTATTCACTATGAAGATCTTTAGTACATTTTCATAAGGCCAAGTACAAAGTAGAATCAATGACTTTAAAGTCTGGACCTCCATGAATTATGGACCAAGCTTTCAGTTTTCCTCCTGCGTTTTGTTCTAATGATCTTTGATCATAGTGAAAAACCTGGCCTTGCTTGGCCTCCAGATATTCCAGGAGATGACTTGAATCAGTAAGTGCCTGATGAAAGGAAAACAATATTTGTTAAGGAGTAGGAAACAAACATTTTCAGCATGATGCCATTGATGTCATGTACTGCATTTGCATCTATCTATCTATCTATCTATCTATCTATCTATCTATCTATCTATCTATCTATCTATCTATCTATCTATCTATCTATCTATCTATCTATCTATCTATCTATCTATCTATCTATCTATCTATCTATCTATCTATCATGTTGGCCTGCTTTTCAATTTGTTATTCAATAACTGATAACTTAAGTATTATGTTTTCTTCTGCTTCTTACTGTATAAAGGAGGTATGGCATTGAGATTAAATTCTTCTGATGGCATTGGGGAAATATTTAAGTGATATTGTCCGTATTGAAAATAGCTTTCAAGGTTGAACTCAGTTATTCAGTTTCACCATGTTCCTGTATAATGGTCGATTCGTTCCACATTAGAGAATTATATGATATTTTGGAGAATAAGTCAATCAGTGTAAAAACTCAATTGATATTGCATGTAAACAGTCATATGGATTTTTATATGCGTCTCATCATTGTTTTGGTGAACAGCAGATGCTAATGTTTCTATAAGCAGGGCAAAGAGTTATGGAGATAGCAAAGCCTTGTCTTGTTCCTCGGTAAAGCATAAATTGTTTTGATATAATTCGATTAGTAATGACAGTAGCCCTAGGTGAGTGATAAAAAACATTGATCCACTGTGCAAATGACTCCCCAAAGCCAAACTTTCTTAGTGTTGCATAAAGAAAAGTCCGGTTTACTTACAAATGTATTTTCTGCATTAAATCTAAGAAAACTGTTTTATTGATTTTAGAAGGATGCAATGAAATGCAATGTTTATTTAGACATGAGGATGCATTTAAAAAATAATATCTGTTTTATGATAAGTGCTGTTATATAGTATGTACTGTAATTTGCTACATGCACTAAAGAGTTATATATATGTATATTGGTTTGTAAAGCTAGCTTTTGTAATTCACTTCATTGGTTGAATTCATGCTGCTGGTCTGGAAGCTCAAACAGTCAGCAATGTTTTGCTTTTAATGCAATGTTGCACTTACTGGTGGAATCAACCTACAAATGGCTTATAAGTTGTTTCTGCATAGTAAGCTAATGATACAAGAAAGTCTTTTACCATCAAGAAAATGACTCACATTCACATTTTAGGCTGTTTTCTTACTTGGTTTGACCGCTTGGTCCGAACCCAAGTCTGATTCCACCTCCTCCGCCCACTGTATTATTGTTTCTGAACTGCATGACATTTCCAGAACTGTACATCAGAAAACTTACTCAATTCAGTTTTAAGCCTTCTCTAGGATTAATAATAATAGTGTTTGATTGGTTCAGACTTATTACATATATTCTTAACATCAAAGTTTATTTATTTAGCAGGCATTACACTTTTAACCCTCAAAATGTAGTCGTTAAATTACCTTTGAAGTTATATTAGTGTCAAAAAGTTTTAAAGTATTTAGCCTTTTTCCCATTTCTCAAATACTTTTGCTACTGAATTTGGTTGATTAACATTAATAGGTTATAACACCTATTTACAAACCATTGCAGTATGAAAAAAATTTTTTTTTTCATCATCTGAATGTGAAATATTATTGCAAGTAGAACAAATTCATTTTGTTTGAAAAGTTTTTCAGCGTAATATTTAGGTTGTTGTGATGCTGTTTTGTAATACATAAATATGTAGGTTTCAGAAACTTGAAATATGTTTGAGCAATCATGAGTTTCAAACAATAAATAAAAAAAGGAATCTATTTACATTCCTTTCCATCGATAATACTTTAAATAAATTCCAGTTTCTCTTATATATATATATAATACGGTAATAACATGGTGGCCTTCAAAACTTTGATTTTTTTTTTTTTTTTTTTTTTTTTTTTTTTACATTCACTCAAGTTGCTGATCGGATACAATATGGTTTTAGTTGAAAAAACTAACAGTTATAACTGTTTCATTAAATTATTCTTTGGGTCCAAATGCAAAAATCATATTCATGCAAAAATCATATACAGATTTGAATCCATTATGAGGGTTATCTGCATTTGTGTCATGCCCACCTTTGTCACATTCTTTTGGTTTTTATCCCTTTCTGTTGAATCTCAGAAATAGGTTCTATTGAGAAAAATATCAACAACAACAACAACATCGCTGTATATGTGTTTTCAGTTTCCACTTTCTGAATTCCCAAACCATTGAAAATAATCATCCATGCAATACAAAAGAGATGGATGGGAGGATTGTAACTGTCAAGCTCCAGAAAGCACATAAAACTTTCATAAAAGGAGTCCTTCTAACTTGTGCTGTTCCAAGTCTTCTGAAGCCATTTAATAGATTTGTATGAATGAGAGACTGAATTTAAGCCATTATTCACTGGTAATCTTCCTTTCTGTCAGTCAAACCTTGTGCATCAATGATACATTTTAATCAAGTGCACTCGACACCTGTGTGAAGAACTGCACAGAAAGTTCATCGGTTTTTGCAAATGAGATTTAAAAGTGAGAAAGGAAATTAGATTTTAAAGCTATAGGAAACTCTCCCACGCACCTTACAGTTTAAGAACAGCAACTTTAAAGGATCAGGGTGAAGGTGGAGCATCAATAGACCTTCTCTGCAGCTGTGTAACAGTGTGAAAATGTGTTGAGCTGAGCTGAATATCTGCAGGATTTGTTTGTAAAACCATAAATTTACACACAGAAGGAGCCTTAAACACCTTATTGTGTGTCAGTCAGTTGCTTGCACACTTACAAAATAAAATAAATAAACAAAAAGCATATTAAACATGGAAGGTATAAACAAAAAGCATATTAAATATGGAAGGTATTAAGAGTTGGAAGTAGAATGACAAGGTTGTATTTTTAGGGTGGGAAGCACAAAGACAAAAATAGAGGCCCTTCAGTTTTCTCTATCTTACTGCGCTTGATGTCAACAAATCCTGTTGTCTGATGACACTCAGAATGGAAGCTGTGTGTACAGGTGTCAAATTCACAGATGGAGCATGTGCGATCAAAACACACCCACTTTTTGAAAAGCCACTCACACGGGATGTGCTCTTGCATTCAAAGATTTGAACTGGAACACAACCGAATGGATGTGTCTTTAAAGCAATATAGTTCACCCCAAAATTTGAAATTGCTGTAAATGTACTTATCCTCAGGCAATAAAATACGGAGTTGAGTTTGTTTCTTCATCGAAACAGATTTGGAGAAATGTAGCTTTCCATCACTTGCTCACCAATGGATCCTCTGCAGTGAATGGGTGCCGTCAGAATGAGAGTCCAAACAGCTGATAAAAACATCACAATAATACACAAGTAATCCACACCACTCGAGTAAATTAATAAATTAATGTCTTGTGAATCCAAAAGCTGCATGTTTGTAAGAAACAAATTCATCATTAAGACATTTGAGATTACTTTATCACTGGAGAAAGCAATATCATGGATTACAGACTTGTATTTTAGGTGAAAGCAATGCACCAAAGTTTTTCGCAAAGGATTTGTTTTTCGCAAACTTGAATTGATGATAATTGATGGATTTGAGTGGTGTGGATTTCTTGTGGATTATTTTGATGTTTGATGTTTGAAGCTCTTTGGACTCTCATCCTGGCAGCACCCATTTACTGCAGAGGAATCATTACTGAGCAAGGGATGCAATACTACATTTCTCAAAATCTGTTCTGATGAAGAAACAAAATCATCTACATCTTGGCCTGAGTGTAAATTTTCAGCAAATTTTCATTTTGGGGTCAACCAAAACAGAATAATGTAATGTCTTTGAATTATAATATTTAGATTATTTTTTTCACACTATATTATAAAATCATTAATAGATATTCCATGTAATTAATTTGATTGCCATTTTAATATATTTTTAACCAAACTTAAACATTTGAACCAGTATTACTTGGATTTTATGTTCATTCTAATAGAAAGCAGATGGCTTCATCTGAAAAAAAAAAAAAAAAATCCTTGATTTACAGACAAATTGTAGTACTTCAATAAACAATCATATTCTCTGTCATCTGCGTAACTGTCGTCATTACCGTAATTGCTGTCATTTCAAACTCATTTGTACTAACACCAAGCGTTTGGTACTATTTCCATAAGGTTGCAAGTCTTGCAATAGTACAACGCTAATTTAAAGAAAATTTCCTCTCATTTGTCAAAGTGCTCTGGGAAAAAGATTAAAGAGAAAACACTCTGTTCTCTCAATCCCAATCTCAATCTCAATCTGCGTTCTGCTCATTATTGTCCACATGACAAATTTAAAAAAAGAAAATAGTTTAATTTGATGAATCAATGCACGAAAGACAAGTTCACATGTTATTCAGCTCAGCTTTATGTATTACATTCAGGTTTAAGAAATTCTTGAATATGCTAATTTGAGACCTTCTGTTCAGTGTTTCACCTCTGATGTTTGGCACATCATTAACTCTTCACTTCATATTACGTTTTAATTGGAGCAATAATTATCATGAACTACAGTAATTACTATAAAGGTTTATTTTATTTCTTTCTTTATTTATTTATTTTCAGCAATAATTCTTCACCGTCACTATGTAATCAGTGTTTCTTATTTGTCCCGTGGTCGTTGTGGGCAGTGTGGCGAATTTTCTGTCTTGATGTCTGGCTTTAGGCAGCCAGATGAGTTGAGGAAGATAATTGCGATAATTAACATGTACACACAGTTTCTGGTTGACCTCTGGTGGGGCGACAGGTTAAAGCGTCTCTGGCTCAAGAGTGTTTTAAACCTGTTTCACATGAAACATTTTATTTTCATGAATAACTGAGGTGGCACTATTATTACAAATGCAGGTTGCTACAGTTGACTAAAATTAAAACCATAAAAAAATCCTTACTTAAAATAACGTTTTATTTATTTATTATTATTGTTGTTCAGCTAGATACACAGGAAACATTTGTCATTTTCATTTAGTTTAATTTTATGTACTTAAATATATTAAATCTATTTGTGTGTGTGTGTGTGTGTGTTTGTGTACATATATTGTATCACACACACACATTTATATATATATATATATATATATATATATATATATATATATATATATATATATATATATATATATATATATATATATATATATATATATATATAAATGACAAAAAGCACATGCACAAAAAAGTACAAATAAAAAATAAAGTAAAAACAGAAATTGTAAAATGAAAAAAAAAGAAATAATAATAAACTATTAATAAAAACAGAATATCACTAAAATAACATTTGAAACACCGTACTGACCCCTAACTTTGACTGATACTTTCCTATCTTCATCATTCTTGTTTCCTTCCTCTTCTCATTCTTGGACTTCGTGTTTGTCCTTCTCAGAGCGATACAGAACGTTTTGATCATTTTACGGGGTCACCACACACTGCGTCAACACTAGCATGGCCTAATTACTCAGCTGTGGCCCAAAGACAGGGAACGTTGTGATGTGCAAGCTAAATAGAGGAGCTGTAAAGTAGGCCAGCTCTGTTTCTGTGTTTGAAGAGCAGTTTAAAATCATATTACTGTGAATAAGCAAGTGCAAGTGTATACGCAAATACAAGGTTATGTTTTGTGCTGTTTGCTATTGCTCATACCTTGAGCAAAATCCTGACCCATGTTTGTGCTACAGATGTGACTAATACCACAAATCATGTGCTCATATTGCATTCAAATTTAGGAATTTACACACTGCACACCATCTGAGCCATAAGTAAATTATTACCACTCATATGTCCTTCAGAAAAGGAAAAAAATATTGTTAAAGGTAGCACTGGCTATCAGCTATTGGTCATAATGTGATATGAATGCATTCTTGTCATCTATTTTATTTTATTTTTTCACCCACATTGGTCTGATTAATTGTGTCCTAGTTCTCGTGCAGTCTCACATTGTCAGAGAAGAAAAGGTGTTTATAAAGGTGTGGGCATTGAGGGTGATGGGGCTGTTAAATTTTAGCCTACTATGCTAAATCTCAGCCTATTAGTAGTTCATCTGCAGGCTTTTACCCTTTTCTCTCTCCAATTTATTCTAGCGCTTCATATTCTGAGTAAATTAGTATACCTCTGAGATATTATGCTTGCAAAATTGGACAGTTTTAGGCCATAGAAAACTGCTTCTGAAAAAAAAATAAAATAAATAAATAAAGCTGGATTTCTTTCACCCATTTGGGAGATTTACAGCTGTCCCGACGCTTAACATTATTTGGAGGCTAATTTTCTAAGAGGGCACATTTTAATAGTAATTTCCCAAAATAGGATTATCTATTTGGAGTTTATGTACACACAGTTTTAAATGAAATTATTGGAGTACATTTTACAAGAGCATACCATTTCAGTCTTTCTACTTTATGCTGCCTTGGTTACTAAATGAAATAAAATAAAAGTAAAAATTATGATAATTACTAAAACATAAATAAATAAATAAATAAATAAATAAATAAATAAATAAATAAATAAATAAATAAATACATGAATAAATAAATAAATAAATAAATAAACAAATAAACAGAAATGCAAACAAATACAAAAATCTCATAAAATGTCTAAAACAAAAATATAATAATAATAATAATAATAATAATAATAATAATAAAAGCTAATTAAAATAAATAAATACATACTACTAGAATATATATATATATATATATATATATATATATATATATATATATATATATAT
Organism: Carassius auratus; assembly: GCF_003368295.1. Lineage (NCBI taxonomy): Eukaryota > Metazoa > Chordata > Actinopteri > Cypriniformes > Cyprinidae > Carassius > Carassius auratus. The sequence continues at coordinate 19,814 of NW_020526611.1, read as the reverse complement.
ATATATATATATATAATAAAATAAAATCATAACCTAAATAAATAAAAGACCCTTAAAACACCCCAAAGCAGGTGACAGTATGTGCAAATCATTGCTGTGACAATATTAAAATTACCTGAGAAGTTCCCAGGATGCCTTATTGTTCCCATTAACAAATATCTTTTGAGATTTGGGTCGCCATCCTGCTAGCTTCTAGAAAATCCTCTGGATAATGTCTTGTGACCCCATTGAAAAAGAAGAGCAGGGTTGTTTGACCCAGAGATTGGGAAGAAAGCTGGCTCCATGCTAAAACATCGAATCAAAGAGAATTTTAAAAAAGCTCCGTCATGCTTGATATTTTTGGAGTGCTTTTGATGTTCTGGGTCAGCCTTGGAGAAACCTCAGCAAAAGATCTGGAACACGGTAAAGCCAGCCAAGCAAGCGGGGTGTTTTTCCAGCATCTGGCAAAGTACTGTGTAATCTCCCTTTCGAAGAGAGGGAATAATAAACAAGGTGGTAAATTCGGGCTCCAGTAAAAAATGAAGGCTATATATGTCACGCCCCCGGGCTGATCTGTCTGTTTTTCCCCATAGTGTGTGTTGTTTACACTTACCATGTGCTTCTGTGTCACCGTGGTGCCCGTCTCCGCCCTCTTGTTTCATTATTATCTTGTTATTGGTCACCATCACCTGCTCTGCATTATGATAATCACTCCTTCTCTATTTAGTCTCCTCATGTGTGCTGTCTGTTGTCAGATCGTCGAGTTGTTTTCGTCCATGTCTCAACTTTATCCACATCTCTTGTTTAGCCTACACAGAGGTCGTGCCCGTTTTGTTTTCATCCTCTAGTTTGTTTGTTTTTTCCCACTTCCTCCTGCTTTCAGGCAGCGCTACTCTCCAGCCTTCCGTGTTAGAGCTCACCGATCGCTGTCACTCCTCTTCTTCGCCGCGCCACAGCGCGCCACCAGTTCCCCGCCTCAACAGCGCCCCCGCCTCCCTGTCAGTTTGTCCGGGCATTGCATCAGAGGATTTCCTAGTGGAATTCGTCCAGGAGGCTCTTTTGGATCTGCTCCAGACTGCCCTGTTCCTGGATAGTTTTTTGTTAATTCTCATTTTTATTTTTTTCTCTGTCCTTTGGAATTAAGCCATCTAATAAACTGACCTTTTGAGCACCTGCAACTGAGTCCCAGTCTCGCCCCTTGACAGAACGATCTGACCACCATGGACTCAGCAGGTGCAGATCCCCTCAGATCAGCCGTCACCCAGCAGGGCATTCTCCTGGGCCAACATGCCTCCCAGCTAACGTCCACATCGCGGGAGGTTGAGTTCCTTAATGCCAAGTTGTCGGAGCTGACTGCCCAGCTCCAGGAACTTCAGAGACAGACACCTGCAAGATCGGAGGACCCCACTAGCCTTTCCTCTACCCGTCATGATCCTGAGCCTCATGCCAACAACCCACCTCCCTATGATGGGAACCCTAACTCCTGCAGAGCCTTCCTGTCTCAGTGCTCCCTAGTCTTCGCCCTCCAGCCCCGCCGATATGCCCAGGAAGAGACTAAGGTGGCTTATGTTCTAACCCTCCTCACAGGCAGAGCCCGTGACTGGGGAACTTCAGTGTGGGAGGCCCGGGCTCCCTTTTGTGCCTCGTTTGGGGCTTTTCGACAGGAGATGGTCAAATTATTCGACCGTTCTGCTCGGGGTGATGAAGCAGCGGCCCAGCTGGCACGGCTACAGCAAGGAGGCCGCTCAGTGACCGAGTATGCCATTGAATTCAAGACCTTAGCAGCGGCCTGTGACTGGAATGAGGGGGCTTGCAGAGCTGTGTTTCGTGCTGGACTAGACGAGGAGATCCAAGACAAGATCGCCACCCAAGAGCTTCCACGCAGTTTCGATGATCTGGTCGACCTGGCCCTCCGTGTTGAGAACCGCCTTCGCCTTCGTCACCAACAACTGACTGCTCGCACTTCTTGGAGGGTGGGTGAAATGACCAGCGAATCCACCCCGGTCCTGCCTCTGCCATCTCCTGCTGACCCTGAACCCATGCAGGTGGGACGACTGCGTCTTACTTCCCAGCAGAAGCAAGAGAGACTCACCCGGGGCTTATGTCTCTACTGTGGGAGGGCCGGACACTTCGTTGGAAAATGCCCGCTAAAAGCCAAGGCCCATCAGTAGCCAGGGGGATTCTGGTGGGCACATCTCCGCTTAATTTCCCCCACTCCTCCCGCACACTACTTCCCGTGGGTGTCCAGTTCGGAGGTTCTCGTCACTCCTGTTCGGCCCTGGTGGATTCTGGGGCTGGTGGTAGTTTCCTGGACACGGCACTGGCCAAGCAGTGGGGAATTCCCGCCATTCCCCTCTCTACTCCTATCTCTGTTCGGTCTCTGGATGATTCCCCTATCACTACCATCACTCACCTCACCCCTCCTGTAAGTCTTATCGTTTCTGGCAATCACCATGAGATAACCGAGCTGTACCTTCTTGATTCCCCGAGTGCCCCCGTGGTTCTGGGACACCCGTGGTTGGTGCAGCACGGTCCTCATGTGGATTGGGCCAGAAACTCAGTCTTGTCTTGGAAACAGTCTTGTCTTGAGTCTTGTTTGGGTTCTGCCTCTTTTCCTGGTTTTGTGTTTCCTGTTGTGCAGGTGGATGATGCTGATCTGTCCGGGGTGCCGGAGGAGTACTGCGATCTGCGGCAGGTCTTCAGCAAGTCCCGGGCTGTGTCCCTGCCTCCTCACCGGCCTTATGATTGTGCCATCAACCTCCTCCCAGGCACTTCTCCGCCCAGGGGTCGGTTATATTCCCTGTCTGGTCCAGAAAGAGAGGCTATGGACAAATATATTCGTGAGTCCCTTGATGCCGGTCTCATCCGTCCCTCCTCGTCTCCTGCTGGCGCAGGGTTTTTCTTTGTTAAGAAGAAGGACGGCTCCTTGCGCCCTTGTATTGATTACAGAGGTTTGAATGACATTACCATTAAAAATAGGTACCCCCTGCCCTTAATGTCATCTGCCTTTGAACTTTTGCAGGGAGCCAAGGTCTTCAGTAAGTTGGACCTCCGTAATGCTTATCACCTGGTTCGGATTCGAGAGGGGGATGAGTGGAAGACAGCATTCAACACTCCTTCGGGACATTATGAGTACCGGGTGCTACCCTTTGGCCTGACAAATGCCCCAGCTGTCTTCCAGGCCCTGGTTAATGACGTGTTGCGAGACATGGTTAACAAGTTTGTCTTTGTGTACCTAGATGACATTCTTATTTTCTCTCCTTCACTTCAGGTACACACCCAACACGTGCGCCAGGTGCTACAACGGCTGCTGGAGAACCAGCTATATGTTAAAGCGGAGAAGTGCGTTTTCCACTCCAAGTCAGTTCCCTTCCTGGGCTATTTCATTTCGGCGGAGGGAATCAAAGCTGATCCCGCTAAGGTAAGGGCCGTAGCCGAGTGGCCACCTCCAGACTCACGAAAGGCACTGCAGCGGTTTCTGGGATTTGCCAACTTCTACAGGCGCTTCATCAGAAACTTTAGTCAGGTTGCTGCACCCTTGACAGCTCTTACTTCCACTAAGGTACCGTTTAGGTGGAATTTGAAGGCTCAGGAGGCCTTTAATGACCTAAAGTCCCGATTCATTTCTGCTCCTGTTCTTTCATTTCCAGACCCTGAACGCCAGTTTATTGTGGAGGTGGATGCTTCTGAGATTGGAGTAGGTGCGGTCCTTTCTCAGAGATCCCCCAGAGATGGGAAGGTACATCCCTGTGCCTACTACTCTCACCGCCTGAGCCCAGCAGAACGGAATTATGACGTAGGGAACCGGGAACTGTTGGCGGTCAGGCTAGCCTTGGGTGAGTGGCGTCACTGGTTGGAGGGGTCAGCACAGCCCTTCTTGGTTTGGACGGACCATAAGAACTTGGAATATGTCCGTTCGGCCAAGAGGGTGAGTTCACGCCAGGCCCGATGGGCACTCTTCTTTGGCCGGTTCAACTTCTCTCTCTCGTATCGCCCAGGCTCCAAAAATATAAAACCTGATGCCCTCTCCCGTCTTTACAGAGATACAAAAGGAACCAGTGTATCTACTGAAACAATTATCCCTAAAGAGATTGTGGTAGGGTCCCTCTCCTGGGACGTGGAGAGGAGAGTGCTGGAAGCCATACGAGAGAGAGAGGTGCCGAGGGAGTGCCCAGAGGGTAGACTTTTCGTGCCGGATGGGCTGCGCCCTGAAGTCCTCCAGTGGGGGCATTCATCCAAGTTAGTCTGTCATCCTGGGGTTCGGAGATCTCTGGCTGCCATCCGCCAGCGATTTTGGTGGCCATCCATGGCCCAGGACGTCAGGCAGTTTGTGTTTGCCTGCCCAATTTGCGCCCAGAACAAGAGTTCTAATCAGCCTCCTGTTGGTCTGCTACAGCCCTTACCCATCCCCTCCCGCCCCTGGTCACACATAGCCCTTGACTTTGTCACTGGTCTTCCACCATCGAGGGGTAACACCGTAGTATTGACGGTGGTTGATCGCTTCTCTAAAGCGGCCCATTTCATCCCCCTTCCCAAACTGCCTTCAGCTAAGGAGACCGCTCAAGTGGTGGTTGACCACATCTTCCGGATTCATGGCCTTCCGGTGGACGTGGTTTCTGATAGGGGGCCACAGTTTGTCTCCCGATTCTGGAAGGAGTTCTGTCGACAGATCGGGGCCTCTACGAGTCTGTCGTCAGGTTTTCACCCTCAGACCAATGGGCAGTCCGAGCGGGCAAACCAGGTTTTGGAACAAGCTCTCCGCTGCCTGACGTCCCATAATCCGAGTTCTTGGAGCCAACAGTTATCCTGGATTGAATATGCCCATAACTCCTTGCCAGTGGCGGCCACAGGTATGTCTCCATTCCAGTGCTCCATTGGTTTTCAACCTCCTATGTTCCCCTCACAGGAACCCGATGCTGCTGTTCCGTCTGCCTTAGCCTTCGTCCGCAGGTGTCGCCGCACCTGGAGGAGGGCTGAGGAAACCTTGGCTCGGGTTTCCAGACGAACCAAAGCAGCGGCTGACCGTCACCGTATTCCTGCTCCCCGCTACGTATGTGGTCAGAGAGTATGGCTGTCTACCAAGGACCTTCCTCTCCGGGTGGCTTCTCGCAAGTTAGCCCCCAGGTTCATGGGGCCATATCAGATCACCAAGGTATTGAGTCCGGTGGCGGTAAAGCTCAAGTTACCTCCCATACTTGGTCGGGTACACCCAGTCTTTCATGTTTCTCGGGTCAAACCTGTGTTTCATTCTCGCCTTAACCCATCTGCTACTAACCCTCCCCCTCCCCGTCTAGTGGATGGTTCCCCAGCCTTCACTGTCAGGAGGTTGCTGGATGTCAGACGTCGTGGTCGGGGATTTCAGTATCTGGTGGACTGGGAGGGATATGGTCCGGATGAGAGGAGTTGGGTCCCGGCTCGGGATATTCTGGATCGGTCGCTGATCGAGGACTTCAACCGGCAGCGTGGTGGTACCTTCCCTGGAGCGCCAGGGGGCGCTCCTGGGGAGGGGGGTAATGTCACGCCCCCGGGCTGATCTGTCTGTTTTTCCCCATAGTGTGTGTTGTTTACACTTACCATGTGCTTCTGTGTCACCGTGGTGCCCGTCTCCGCCCTCTTGTTTCATTATTATCTTGTTATTGGTCACCATCACCTGCTCTGCATTATGATAATCACTCCTTCTCTATTTAGTCTCCTCATGTGTGCTGTCTGTTGTCAGATCGTCGAGTTGTTTTCGTCCATGTCTCAACTTTATCCACATCTCTTGTTTAGCCTACACAGAGGTCGTGCCCGTTTTGTTTTCATCCTCTAGTTTGTTTGTTTTTTCCCACTTCCTCCTGCTTTCAGGCAGCGCTACTCTCCAGCCTTCCGTGTTAGAGCTCACCGATCGCTGTCACTCCTCTTCTTCGCCGCGCCACAGCGCGCCACCAGTTCCCCGCCTCAACAGCGCCCCCGCCTCCCTGTCAGTTTGTCCGGGCATTGCATCAGAGGATTTCCTAGTGGAATTCGTCCAGGAGGCTCTTTTGGATCTGCTCCAGACTGCCCTGTTCCTGGATAGTTTTTTGTTAATTCTCATTTTTATTTTTTTCTCTGTCCTTTGGAATTAAGCCATCTAATAAACTGACCTTTTGAGCACCTGCAACTGAGTCCCAGTCTCGCCCCTTGACAATATAATGACAGAGGCAAATTGAGTGAAAGATGGTTGATAAACAATGGAAGTATAGAATGAGGCAAAAACTTTGGTAACTCTAGATAACAGAACACATATTAACTTTTTCCTCAATAATCTCTCAATATGCTGCTTACTACTAGCAAGTAAGGTAGTTGTAGTAGTTATGTTTAGGTATAAGCCTTGTCCAAATACCCACACCTGTGGTCTTTGCATGTATTTCCTGTATTTGGCCCAAGTGTTCGAGTGAGGATGAAGACCACAAGTGTGTGTCAAACTTTTCATTATCTGTGTGGATTTATTCTGTGTTAAGGGCACTGCGCTTTGGCGTTTTTAAGATCTGGACAGGTTTGCACACTTAATTCCTGTCTCTTGCACACGCTCTCAAGTGGCCAAGACCGCAAGTGAGGGTATTTGGACAAGGCGTTTGGGTATAGGGTTATGGTCCTATGACCCTATAAACATAAAGAATATGGTCATGCATTCATGTGCTTTATAAGTATTGATAAACAGCTAATAGGCTAGTAACATTCATGCTTAAGTAACTGGTTAATAGTGAGAACTCGTCCCTAAAAAAAAAAAATAATAATAATAATATATATATATTTTTTTGATTTCTGATTAAGGAGCAATAAAATGACATACTCAAAATGAAATGGATGCAGTTCATGATTCCTTTGTACTACAGGCTTAACTCTAGTCTCTTTTGAAAGATAGACTATTAGAAGTTTTATTCAAGAGACAGAATTCAAATCATAAAGAGAAACAAATGTGTCTCAGAACTATTGACTGTTTGTAACATTATTAATAATAATAATAATAATAATAATAATAATAATAATAATAATAATACATTATTCTTGAGCAGCAAATCATCATATTAGAATGATTTCTGAAGGATCATGTGAAACTGAAGACTGGAGTAATGATGCAGAAAATTCAGCTTTGATCAAAGGAAAATTTACATTTTAAAATATATTGCAATATACTGAAAAGCACTTATTTTAAATGGTAGTACGTGTTTTATCATTTTATATAGAAAATGTAATCGCTGTTCCCGGCTTGATGCTACAGTATTGATGTCGGTTGCCATGTGGTTGCTCAGATGTTTTGAGTGTTTTAGCTCATTGGATTTGAACATACCCTTAAATTGATCAGATATGATATGTGAATTTTCATTTTCACCAGCGAGTGGAATGCAGTTATTGCTTTGGTTGAAAGGAGTTTACTGTGGACGGGTGATGTGTTCTATGTTCTAATAATCCTGGTCATGTCTTTTTGGCACAAGTACGGCATGCTCATAGTTATGGCACAGACTGTGCCTGGGCTTTCTGCCATACTGAAACATGGCTCCACCAACTGCCTCACGCTCCTGGTGTTATTTTGGGGTGTTGCTTGTCCAAAGATTTGTGTGCATCAAAGAAAGCTGAGGCATAACGTGACACCTGCCTCAAGTCATCAGACCTATTGACTCTTTTGACCATGACTGTACTCAGCTGGGTGATAAGTTATAAAATACACTAATGTGTCAACATTTCTTTCCACAGAAAGAATATGTTGACACAAACTGACTCAGGTCTTCTAGAGATCCAAAACACATAGAGGAATAAGCGTTCCACTTTCATCAAAGTGCAATATCTTTAAATAACCTTTCCAATGTCAAGTCTCTTTGCTGTCACTGTGAGTAATGGCTGCATTTAAAGCTGGACCTGTCAAGTACTTTAGTGATGGAAGAGGAGTTTGTATGTGATTGACATTGCCATATTTTTGTTTTTCAGGATGGAGAAATTCCAGGGTGGCTGATGAACTGTTACAGAAGCACAAAAGAGAAATGTTGTTTAGGCAAAAGGACACCTTGAGCATTTATTATTTAATGGTGTAAAGACATTCCTTTCGGTCCTGTCGTGCATTGAGAATGATGTGGATGCCATTATTGGATAAATACCTTAGATTTTTGCTATGTATATATATATATATATATATATATATATATATATATATATATATATATATATATATATATATATATATATATATATATATATATATATATATATTTTTTTTTTTTTTTTTTTTTTTTTTTCACAACTATAAAAAAAAATATTTTTATTTTATATTTATACTTTATACTTTAATACTACACAAAAAACAGGTCAATAACCCTACACCTGTAGTATTTGTGTGTTCGTTTGTTTGTTTAGTACAAACCCTGGCTGGTTTGGTTAAAGAACAGTTTAGAATGGCTCATTGATTTATTTATCTATCTCTATGCTATAGTGGAAAATGCATGCTCTCTGTTATTGACAGCAGCATTACTGAGAGCAAAGTTGTCACAAGTTGATGTGAGAATTTGCATTTTACAACATGCATGTTTTGACATTAATTAAAAACAAGAAGTGACATCAGAGGCGATTAGAAATGGCAAATTGCGATTAGGGAATTGCATACTGATGGAAAAAAATAATGCAAATTAAGAAGGAGGAAAATAACAACACGTGTTATGAACTGGCTTTAGTACACTGGGATTTATAAAAGCGGAAAAATAGCAGAACAAAAAGGAATAAAGGGATTTAGGAGTGACTGGCAGAGGCAGAAATGAAAGATGGCTTTCACACAAGAAAATATGATTGACTGGCAGTTTTACACACTGCTGCACACCAACCCAGATGCGCTCTTAAACCTTCTCTTCACTCACCCCGTCATTCTCTCTCTCCTCTTCTTTTTCTTGCAGACGTTAATCCACCTTGTGCCATCATGACTAATACTTACCAGCCAATCAGAAGACCCCTCTAGGTGCGGCTTCATGTTGCATGCATCAGTGCATTGGGAAAGGTGAGCAAAGTAAAAATGTTTCCCGTTGACCCTGTGGTTTTGGGTTCCTTTTAGTTGCCATAGGCTTACTCTTAAATCTTAACTCACTAGTTTACTTATCTTTACTGTGAGTGTGCTTTGTGCTTTGTGCTATTTATTTTTTTCACTCTGAGATCAAGAACTATGATTAAAGGGGGGGTGAAATGCTATTTCATGCATACGGAGTTTTTTACACTGTTAAAGAGTTGGATTCCCATGCTAAACATGGACAAAGTTTCAAAAATTAAGTTGTACGTTTGAAGGAGTATTTTTGTTCCAAAAAAACCTTCCGGTTTGTCACAAGTTTCGGAAAGTTTTTTTCGAGTATGGCTCTGTGTGACGTTAGATGGAGCGGAATTTCCTTATATGGGTCCTGATGCACTTCTCCCGGAAGAGCGCACGCTCCCATATAGCAGAGCAGAGAGAGGCTGAGCACAGCCTGATCAGAGCGAGAGCGTCGCGAAAAGTCACAAAAGAAGTGTGGTTTTGGTTGCCAGGGCAAGACAACCCTGCACAGATTACCAAAAGAGAAACAGCATTAAGGGACCAGTGGATGGAGTTTATTTTAACAGAGCATCAACAGAGTTGTGCAAGTGTTTTTATTTGTTCCCTGCATTTCGGATTGCACATCGTTTATTTCTTAAGGATAATGCAGTCCCAACGGAAAAGGGTCACGATTGTGTGTTGGAACCACATGCGGTGAGTAAAACTGCTTCAAATATCTCTGTGTTGTTAACTTAGCTATCAGCGCGTAAGCACATCAAGTAAACAACATGCGATGTTGTCATCAAACTGCACTTTCCACATGTACAGCTTAAAAAAAAAAAAAAAAAAAAAAAAAAGACGACATAAAGTGGAACTTAGTCATTTTCCAAAACCGCTAAGCAAATATATACAGTTTCAGTACATACCACATAGCATACCGCCTTTGCTGATGCTGCTCTTGTTAAATTTCAGCCTCTGGATCTGTGTCACAGCTTCCGCATGCTCTCAACTCAAAAGCCTACTGGCGCTCGTGATTCTTTAGCTCCGCCCACACGTCACGCCTCTAGGCGCTCGTGTTTTTCCGGGAAAAATCGGTACAGACTATCTTTCTCTTATAGATATAATAAAAATAAAGACTTTTTGGAGTTATGAAGGATGCAGTACTACTCTATAGGTACTCAAGATTAACAGGATATTGAGTGAAAACGAGCATTTCACCCCCCCCCCCCCTTTAAAAACATAATAATATATATATATATATATATATATATATATATATATATATATATATATATATATATATATTACCATTTAGGTCATTTAGGTACTAATATGTACTTTTAAGGCACTAATTGTTAGAATTATGATCTGTGTTCCCTCTTTTGTTGTGTTTTGGTTTTGCCTTGTGACCTAGTTTTCCTGAGTTGTCTTATCTGTCATTAAATTCACCTGTGTTTTAACTCATTAGTTCCTTGTTTGCTTTGTGTACCTAAACCTTCAGTTCTCCCTCAGTATTTGTCAGTTCTAGTTTGCGATTGTGTTTGGTAGTTTTTGTTCCTGTTCTCCAGTGAGTTTGATATTAAACAAGTGCTCCTGAACTATTCTTCTTTGTTGTGCAAGTTATCATGCTACCATACAGTAACATAATTACTGACCACAAGCAGTAATATTATTAGCAGCGTTTTTCACTAATTTGCTTGTTTTTAATCTCCTATTTCTTCCCATGGACCAGTCCAACTTTTCTGCTTGGAGCAGGGTGAGGGTGTGCTGGAAAACCACACATGGTTTGGTTGGTTTTTACCATACCTACCTGAGCAGGTGTTTGAATGCACACCTACCAGTGGACGGTCCTAAAGAGGATTCTGCTGCTTTTGTGGATGCTGGTGAACAACAATTCTCCTTTCACCATTGGCCCTGTGGAGGATGACTTTGCCACTACCCCCACTCCATTACCACTACAGACCAGCCATCACCGACTGGCATACAATGCGACAGTGTTGTTGCTTTTGCCCACCACAGATCTTAAAGACCGGTCTTCCGAGATTGATGAGCCCAGACCGAGGTATAGGTTGGATGGAGTCATTACCCCGGAGCTCACTTCACATCATCTGTCTGAACAGGTGCGCGAACCGGCAACTCCACAGATTATGAGGGAGGGTTAGTGGAGATAGATGGCTTAGAGAAAATCCCCCCACACTCCCACCACTGTGAGTGAGTTGAACCTGGCCTCTGGAGCTTATTATGAGGAACTTAAGGATATTTTTGAGAAGAAGCTTATAGACTTAATTGTAGAGATTATTCCCAGTTCCCCTGAATCTCCACAATGTCCCTACTGGTTCTGCCCAGCTCCTGTTCTCATGTGTTCCTTCCCAGCATCCCTCTACCACCTCCTCAATCAGCCAGTTCCTCAGCCCCGCCTCCGCTGCTGTCCTTCAGCCCCTCTGCATCTGTCTCTCCAGGTTCCTTCATCCCTCCGGCTCTACCTTGGTCAGACATTGACCTGCCTGTGCCTTTGGCTCCGTCTGGATCTGCTTCACCCCCAGCTCCACCTTTATCCTCAGTTCCACTGGCTCAGCCTCTGTCAGCTCTACCTCCGTCTCCAGTACCATCTGCGCTGCATGGGCTCATCGGCACCACCTGGGTCCCCTTCAGTGGTGGTCGGTCATCCCCAGGGTGTTGGCTACCATCATATAGACATTTCTATTTAACTTGTATTAAAACTTGTCAAGAATAAATTACACAATAACACAGATCTGTGCAACATAAAAATGTTCATTGGTAGCCATGCTGCTGTTTTTAAATAGAGTAAACTGGCAATGTTTTAATCTGGAAAAATGTATTATTTTTTTACAATCCATTTCATATGACTAATATTCTAATCAATATTTTATATAATAAAAACAATTACATAAGCTTAGTTCAAATCAGAGTTGACTGGCATAACAGATTTTATTTAATCTTTAATAGCCAAAATGATAGTCATGGTAATTATACAGTTTAGCTGTAATCATCATCATCATCATCATCATCATCGTCACCATCATCATCATCATCATCACAAGCCTTAATGCAATATTTATCGTCCTTGAACAATCCAATTAAGCATGACTCATGAAAACAATCTTGTGTAAATTTATTTAAACAACCTATGCTCCAAACACTTTAAAATAACTTTAATTAAGCAACTGAAAACTTGATCTATGTTAAATATGAACAAATCAGTAGTTCAAGTACATTCTAAACATATAGCGAAGACCAAGGTTAGTTATTAAAAGGGATTTAACATAATTTAGTGATACGATTTCCAGTCCAAACGTTTTTTAAAGTACAAACTGTCTTGTGTAGACAGTGGCAAGTTATCCTTTTATTATTATTATTATTATTATTATTATTATTATTATTATTATTATTATTATTATTATTATAGGTTTTTACAATTTTAATAATAAAAAAAAAAAAAAAACATCAAAATGTCAACTTGTTTTTTTTTTTTGGGGGGGGGGGGGGATAAATGAGGAAATGCTCCATAGTTTTTTAGTAGCTAAGACTATAATATAGCCTACTGTACCGTGTGTACCGAACCTGAACTCAGGCCCGTCGCAACAAGGCAGGCAAACCAAGCAATTGCTTGGGGCCCCGAGCTGACCTGGGGCCCCAAGACAACGACTGGTTAAGAATAAAATGCAACGACACTGTGTGAGCGCCCCTTTGATCGTCAATGCAGTAACGTGTAATGACACTGTTATCGGGATCCCCCTCAAGGGGGCCCCTCTCAGTAGTCTCTGACAGCAGCCAGCCAACCAAGTCAAGTGATCTCTGCTTTTTTTTTTTTTTTTTCGAACGGAAGGAATATGGTTACTGTAGTATGTTTTTTTTTTTTTTTTTTTTTTTAACGGGATAAGGAAAACGCAGATCAGAAATCGCAGACTGCAAGGAGTGAGCAGTGTTTTGATTTGAGGGCTCAGGCAAACATAAAGAGAACGTCGTGGCGTGTTTCGATTGCAAGAATCGCGGAATCCAGTCATAAAAACGGAATTTACAATTTAACGCAGAATGACACGTAATTTGCCAAATTTTGAATGAATGAATTAAAAATAGGTCATTGCGCTTACATCAAACCACGATACGGACTAATATCTGTAAATATTAAGCAGGAACAGTCTGTTTAAATATGAATCCTGCATGTTCTGCGTGTCTCTGTTAATGAAAGGAGCAGAAGCGCGTCTTCCTTGAAGACGCACTGAAGCGCGCGTGACGCTCGCGGTGATTTCAGTCTCGCGTCTGATGTCTCACTAAATAAGGATGTGAACACATGAACAACATCTACAGAACTGCTCTTAACAAAAACTTTAGTTTGCTTAATTTTCAATAATTAAAAGATAAATTAATGTTTGGTGTTTAATGTGCATCTCAGAAAATGCTTTATTTAAAAACCCACCTGAATGGCACTTAAATGCACTTAATTAATCTGTCAACTTTATTGCCATTGTTCAAAGTACAAGTACAGACAGAGAAACAATTATTAATTTTTTTTTTTTTTCTGATGTATGTATTGCATTCTATGCATTTAAAAAAAAATCTAAAAAAGGAAACTTTGTTGTTCATTTAACGCACCCCTGAGCTGGTAATAGTGACCTCTTTCAATATGCTAACAGTGAAATGGTAAAACGTAGCCTACTTCACAGTCGGGGGCCTCTATGTCCATTTTGCTTGGGGCCCCCAAATTCTTTCAAACGGCCCTGCCTGAACTATATACACAAATCTACCTTTTGCAATAAATATTCATAGTATAAAAGTGTGAATGCTTAGCCCAGGTCTTCCATTTAATTCAAAGTTAAATTACATATCAATTTGAATCTATAATAAAGATCTCCTTAGCATTATTTAAAGTAATAAGGTTTTTATGTTATTAATAAATCGTATTACAGCGTGTTACCCATAACCTCTCCCTCATTTCCATGTAAATTTGCAGAGTAAAGGTATCCTGTCATCGCCCCTGCCCACGCGCAGAGCTCGATTGCCCGCTACAGGCAGAGCGCGGGAAGACAGGACGCGGGAAGCGCGTGGAGAAGCAGCTGTCTTCACTGCAGATAAAACCAAACTAAATTTATTCAGAAGAAAAATACAATTGTTTTATTGGACAGTGTCCTTTTTTTAATGTGTAAAGCCAAGGAACCTCGGAGTCGCATTTCAACTAATGTAGTGACATTTTTTTAAAATAATTAAAGATGATAAACTGTTTAAGATGGGAATGTGGCACCCAACGCTTCAAAAGAGTTCACAGATGAAGCTCAGAGTTAAATAGCATGTGACATGTACATCTGAAGATAAATCGGAGATGAGATCGCCCTATAACATAACATTACATCGCTGACGAAGAAAGAGAGACAGAGAGAGAGAGAGAGAGAGAGCGCGAGGGAGAGAACACACGGTTGCGGGCGCGCTCCCGGTGCGGCAGTCAGCGCGAACTCAACAGCTCGTGCCTCCTCCATCCCAACCCTCTCCGCCAACGCCGTCTCTCCAATCTCTGCCCTCTCCCTCCCTGCTCGCTTTTCTTAAAGCTCATTTCCGTGACGATCCGAAGCTCTTCTCCGGCACGATGAGAGACGCGAGCAGCGCAGCAGTGGGACAACCCGAACCGAACCGCTCGAAGCGGAACTGAGCTGCATAACTGAACGAACCGGCGTCATAAACAAACCTGTATTAAAAAGAATAAGAAGAAGATTTCTTTCAAATCACGTCTTCATCTTCTATCTTCTTGGTCTTAGAGAGAGAGAGAGACCTAAAGAGAGGGAGAGAGATCGGGAAAAGGCACAGGAAATCTTTGAACTCGTCTTATTTCGGATGCTCCGGTGAAAAAAAAAAAAAAAGGTTATTTTTTTTTTCGTTTCAGACTTTTTGGAGATGGGAGAATGTAATGGGTGATCCAAAGAGTAATCTCTGTATTTAATACACTTATGCATTGATTTGTTTCTGATGTAACTGCGCAGAATGCTATACAAATCACCCAGTTTTAATATTATTTTTGTTAAAAGAAAATCCAAGTTATATCTAAAGTGCAAGTTAAATATTAAGTTTAACGTTGATATTTAAAATACGGAGATTTTCTAATTATTTTAATTCCGATGCATGCTTTTTATTGTATTTTTATTTGTACATTTATTATTTTCTTTGTAGACAGCCATCGGAGGCAGTCTGGGACCACCCGTCTCCAAACCCTGGAGATGTAAAGTTGGACACCACTAAAACCGAGTAGGTATTCGCTGCTTTATCGCTTGGGAATGGAAGGACGTTGGAATTGATTGCTAAAGCCAGGACACAGAGGGGTGGGAGGAAAATACAAAGTGCGCTATTCATGGAAAATTGCAGTTTCTTCTGGACGGAAAACAAGGATCTTTCGAGGGTTTTTGATCCCTTTTTCCCTTTTTCAGAGTGTAGCACACCCAGCAGCATTTGGCTCTGAATTTCTTCACTGATTTGCTGATAACATCTGCTCTAATTAAGTGCATCCAGACTCTTGAAAGCAAATAACCTTCGTTACGCATTAAAGGTCTGATTGGCGTTTTGGCGACAGTCTTGGGATGCACCTGTCATTGTTGTTTTGTTTTTTTTTTCTCAATGTTAAGTGGATACAGCGGTTGATTCGATTTAAATATAGATTTATTTTTATTTCATGTTTTATTGATCTAATGTTTGAGATTTGCATGAAAGCGATATTTATAAAAAAATATGACAAAAGTAATATTTCTCCAAATGTCTATTGTTCTGCACTGTGTTTGTACTGTATGTGTGTGACAGATGTAGAAGAATACAAACTGAACTGTTTGTAATGGTTATATGATTTAAACAATTTCGATTTGGTTTGTTTCATTCTGTGGTTAAAAACATTAGTGGTGATTATGTCCTTGAATCCTTTTTTTTTGGGGTATTAGTGTAAGCGATCATCAAATGAAAGATGTCAAATCCATGATAATGCATGATCTTTATCGTAAACATGTCATGATGTGGAAGAGGAGGTGTTTTTTTTTTGTGTGTGTGTAGTTCATTGTACGAAATGCTCAAAGCATTGCAACTGACACTCGCTGTCTGAGCCTTCTCATCTGATTTTTTTTCTCTCTCTGTGTTTTTTTGGCAGTGCTGTGAAGTGGCTCTCAGCCTTAACTTCATCAGGACTCGGTGGAAGGATGCTGTGGTTTACCCTGCTAAGCACAATAGCTTTAGGATGGACTACGCCGATCCCTCTGTTGGATGAGTCGGAAGAAATAGATGAGCCTTGCTTTGACCCTTGCTACTGTGAAGTCAAGGAGGGTATTTTCCACGTCCACTGCGACAGCAAAGGATTTACAAATGTCAGCCAGATCTCCCAGACTTGGACGAGACCCTTTAAACTCAATCTGCAGAGGAACTCCATGCGCAGGCTGTATTTTAATAGCTTTTTGCACCTCAATAATGCTGTGTCACTCAATCTGGGGAATAATGCACTACAGGACATACATGTGGGCGCGTTCAATGGCCTGAGCATCTTAAAAAAACTATTTCTGCATGAAAACAAACTGGAGGTGTTCAGGAATGACACTTTTATGGGGCTGGAGAGTCTTGAGTATCTTCAGGCGGATTACAACGTCATCAAGAGAATAGAGAGTGGGGCGTTTCGGAACCTGCACAAACTCAGAGTACTTATTTTGAACGACAATTTGATACCCGTGCTACCCAATTTATTATTCAGGTCTGTATCTCTCACGCACCTTGACTTACGTGGCAACCGCTTAAGAATTCTACCCTATAAAGGGACGCTGGAATACATCGGTCGCAGCTTGATGGAGATTCAGCTAGAGGAAAATCCATGGAACTGTGTGTGTGACATTGTGCAGCTCAAAACCTGGCTGGAGCGCATCCCCTACACAGCACTGGTGGGCGACATTACGTGTGAATACCCTTTTCATTTACACGGTAAGGATCTTCGTGAGATCAAGAGAAGTGAACTCTGTCCCTTACTTTCTGAAGCAGAGCTGGAGGCCAAACATGGCATTCCCAGATTACCGTTTAATAATGAAAATGTCTGGCCCACCAAGCCTTCGTCTATGTTGTCATCTTTTCATAACACAGCCTCCTCAGTAGAGTACAGAGAGAGACACGTAAAGCCGACTAAACGGTTCAGACCCACAAAAACACCACCCACTCCTCGTAGCATTTACCCAGGACAGAATCAGCCTCCAGTCGCTGCCTACCAAACCAGACCCCCTATACCAATCATTTGCCCCACAGGGTGCATGTGCAATTTACACATTACTGACTTGGGCCTCACTGTCAATTGCAAAGAGAAAGGGTTTCACAACATTTCTGAGCTGCTACCACGACCACTCAACGCCAAGAAACTCTATCTAAGTGGGAATTTGATTCAGAAAATTTACAGGTCGGATTTTTGGAACTTCTCTAGCTTGGATTTATTGCACTTGGGTAACAATCGGATATCATATGTTCAAGAAGGCGCCTTTATGAACCTACCTAATTTGAAAAGTTTATACTTGAATGGCAACGACATTGAAAGGCTCACCCCTGGCATGTTTCGTGGTCTGCAGGCACTTAGTTACCTGTATTTCGAGTACAACGTCATTCGAGAGATCCAACCGGCCGCCTTCAGCCTCATGCCAAACTTGCAGTTGGTTTTTCTCAATGACAACCTGCTGCGCACCCTGCCCATGGATACATTTGCTGGCACCTCCCTGGCTAGGCTCAACCTGCGCAACAACTACTTTCTCTATCTTCCAGTGAGCGGAGTCCTGGAGCATCTCCACTCCATCGTTCAAATCGACCTTCACCAGAACCCTTGGGACTGCTCTTGCGACATTATCCCGCTCAAGCAGTGGATTGAGAAGCTCAGCTCCGTCATTGTTGTGGGGGAAGTGACCTGCAAGACCCCGGAATACGCTCTTGGCAAGGATCTGCGCACCCTGGAGGCTGAGGTCATATGCCCTGAGTTGAAATTCACCGCTTCTTCTCCAGTCCCTGCCCAATGAAATGACGGCCACCAGCGGCTCAGACTTAGGAGAAGCGCCAACAGCGGGAGCTGTTCCGCTCTCTGTAATGATTCTCAGCCTACTGATTCTCTTCATCTCCTCTGTCTTTGTGGCTGCCGGTCTCTTCGCATTCGTCCTACGGAGGCGAAAAAAAACTTCCCTTCAGGAAGCGTCAGGAGGTGGACCTTACGGGCATTCAAATGCAGTGCAAGATCTTTGAAGAAAGACAAACTGGCTCACCTGAGAAGCCACCCGGTCACATCTATGACTACATCCCCCATCCCGTTACTCAAATGTGTAACAATCCAATTTACAAACCACGAGAAGGAGAGATCGAGGGCGAACAGTTTACAGAAACCAAGGAAAATAACAGTAATTATCGAACACTTCTGGAAAAAGAGAAGGAATGGACGATGGCTGTGTCCAATTCCCAGCTCAACACCATTGTCACCATCAATCAGTCAGGTGACATGGCAGGATTTCACGAAAATGGAGTGCTTTGCCCTACTGTGATTGACAGCCAGAGACCGACCCCTACAGTGGGTTTTGTAGACTGCCTGTACACCACCGTCCCCAAATTAAAGGACATGCACGTTGCACATTCACATCCACCTGGAATGCAATACCCTGATTTACAACAAGATGCCAGATTAAAAGAAACATTACTTTTCACTGCAGGGAAAGGATTCCCTGAGCATACCCAAAGTGAATACCTTGAATTAAGGGCAAAACTCCAAACCAAGCCGGATTACCTCGAAGTCTTGGAGAAATCATATAGATTCTAATTAAATTGAAAACAGTACTAACACAAACTCTCTCACTCCACACCCACAAAGAATATGTATCAAAAAAGAAGCATGGCAAAATTATGTGTTTCACACACTTACACATACACACACTGACACACATTTCCCCCAAGTTGCTTTTGGAGGAAAGGCCATACTCAGATTCTTCAATGAAGTGCCTTTTTTTTCAGAGTAGCCAGCAATGTTACCACCCATTATTTTTGTATGGAACAGATTTGTTGTTGAACCTCTGGAGCGCCTGGCACAGTTAGTAGAATATTGCAGATTGCTGCATGCATTGGACTGCAGAAGGAGGTTATCGATTCATAAACTTCACCTGCTATAGAGATACAGCGACGTATTACCCCGTTGAGTGGTCTATTTCATTTTCTATACAACAAAAGACAGAATTCTATCTCAAGGACGCACCGGAGGATCAATATTTGTGAATATCTAATAACACTTCAAGATTTTATGGAGTTCAGCGCACTTTCTTAAGAAAATTGCTTCTGGATACTATCACTAACAGCTTTTTAGGAAGCACTTTTAATGTTTTCTCTCTCTCACAAAGATTGACAAGTTACAAATGTGCATATATTTTATTCTGTAATTTCAGTGAAAGATTTAATTGTAAAGGTAATGTTAAATCAATGTATAGTGATTATGCGTCTGGTATAGCCTTCTTAATAAAAATACAAAGTCTTAAATCAAATAAAAAGGGTACCAATGCATACTGTTTGTGAGAAATAGACTTGACATATTTGTATGGCGCTTCAAATGACAAATTATAAAATGCACATTAACCTATCAAGGTCTTATTGCTGCTAGAAGAGACAGATTGAGACAGACTGATGTTCCTGCCTGTGTGCATGTGTCATTGATGGGTTTGGACTAGAAAAGGAGACCTTGGATTAGATTTGAGTCTTTCTGTAAGGTATGTTGTTATACCTTGTCCACTGCTTACTAAATTACACAACATTTGAGATGAATATTTCATGCAATGTCACTTTTTACATGTGTCCACAAGAGGGA
>NW_020526610.1:0-37430 GCF_003368295.1 Carassius auratus | reverse complement strand
TTCTCTCACTTCCTCTCTTTATCCCTATCTCACTCTTCATCTTTTCTTTCTTTTTCTTTCCACGGCGTGTCTTGTGTTGGCGTGGAGAGCTTGGGGCTCAGGACCATGCCAGATAAAGTCTGGCTGGCTGAGGGGAGGAGAGGACTTTGGCTAAACTGGCAGGAAGATCACAGGCTGGAAGGAGCCCACGTTCTGCACATATTCCCTAATAAGTAATTCATCTGAAGAGGCCGCATGATCAAGAGCCCAGGGGCTTTCACCCCGCTGTTTCCAGAGAAGCATGCCCCCTGTCTGTCTCTCGGCCTGTCTCGCTGCTGTGAGCTCCTCGGCCTCCCTTATTGTGCCTCTGCTCAGATCTCTTTGGATGTCAGTCTCTGCTGACCTGCGCCGGGTTCTGTCCCATGCTGCTTCGACAGCAGTCACTCTCATCAGCATGCATGCAAAGGATCGGGGCACAAACCAGCTCAGGACATGTCTTTCACGTTATGTTCCGAATTCCACAATGTGTTTTTGGCTGCATGTGGCGATGAACCCAAAAATACAGCACAGGCTAAATTTGAGAGGGTCAGTCATGCATGTCCGTGCATGCCGTCTGCTTTGTCATGTAGAGGCGTGTGTGAAAGATTGAATATGCTAAGAAGCTGGTCTGTTTACATTTTTGGCATCTTGCTATCATCAACGCCATCTAAAATTTACAAAAAGTTGTAACCAAATGCTAATTTTTAAACAAGAAGAAACACTGACTACCATTCAAATGTTTGCAGTTGGTAAGGTTTTTATTGATGTTTTTTAAAATAAGCCTCTTATGCTCATCAAAGCTGCATTTATTTGATCAAACATACATTGAAAACAGTAATATTGTAATACTGTTTTCCATTTTAATATATAATTCATTTCTGATGCCAAAGCAATTTTTTTAGCAGCCATTTCTTATTTCCCATTTCTTAATTTCTTTAGCAGCCATTTCAACTGATATGGTGCTCAGTAAATATTTTCTATTACTGTATTATCGCAGTTGTGCTGCTTATTATTTTGTTGGGAAATTGGATTCTTCAAAGGCTCTTTGGTAAATAGAAGGTATTGTTTTTGGTATTTGGTCTTTGGTATTTTGTATTTTAAGGTATTGTTCATCCACAAATAAAAATATGCTAATGAATACACTAATCACGAACAGTTTTAACTGGTTTTGTAAATGGTTTTGTTATTGTTTTAGTCTATATAATAGTCATTGGACCGAAGAATTGTTTCTCATCTATATTTAACATCAGAGAAAGCAGATTTTATATGACAAAACCAAAATGAAAAAATCAAGAAATTTGTTCTTAGTTTTACACTTTATACTTGGAGAAACTGTTCTAACTGACTATGCTCAATTTAACAATTAAAAAACAGCACATTTTTAGACATGATGTTACAATAGCTAACTTGCTTTTAAGGAAGAAAAAAAAAGACAAAACTGAGTTACATTCTCTGTAAAAGTTATTTTGTAGATAATAAATAAGTAAATAAAAGCAAACGACTCCTGGCAAAATAAAAGTGTGATAACAAGAAACCCTTTGGCTGGAGAAACAGGTCATAGATAGAGTTACATATGGGCCTGAATCCTCCCTCTGATTATACTGCGGCCAGCTATTTAATTCAGCTGCTCAGAAGGCACATTGTAACTCCACACTGGACCGCCTGACACTTTCCACATAACTTAGAGTATTCAACATCCCTGGTCACCCCTCATTATTACCCAACAGCCCTTTATCCCCTGGCTCTGCAGAGAGAAAAACAAATCCACTGCAGGGAAAAAGTGAAAAATGAACCTTGCTGCTGAAGGAGATCACACTTTGAATGTCTCTTATTCTGTTCCAGCACCGATTGCTTCTCTGGAGCTGGTTTTTCCTGGCTAGTGTCACATTAGAAAGGTTAAATTGGAGGTGGCAGTGCCCACTGACTCCAAGACTTGATGTGGTGAGGTGGCTCTCACTCAGGGGCTAAAGTTACTCCCACGGCCCCTGCAGCCCTGCCGCAAAATCCACTCCGCCACACGTGTGAAAGCAAGGCCGGGATTCGCGTAGGCTTACAGTTAGGAGGTGTGGAAAGGGTCTAAACGCTCCTTGTGGCTCATCAAAAGGAGGTAGGAGGCAAGAGTAGCCAGCTAGGGAAAGAAAATCCAAGCCGGCGGTTAACGTTTCATGTCCAAACATTTCAGCTGTGCTGTTGGCTGTGCCCAGGCCTGGTCACTGGAGCTCTGGAGGTGTAGAGAGAAAGACAGTGAGGAAGGAGTAAAGATGTGTGGAGGTCAAAGGGATGAAGAGAATATGGTAAAACTGCAGAGTATGTTTGTTGAAAAATGACTGATCTGAAAGGGAGAAAACACTCTCAGATTGAATTTATTTAAATTAAGCCTTAAAAAAGTGCTTCAGTTCAATGTCTATGATTTTGAGTACTACTGTTGCCACTGTTGAGCTGTATACAACCCTAGATTTACAGTATGTTGCTGGATTACCAGACAGAAGTTGAAGTCTGAAATTATAGCAAATTACATTCAGTAAGATTAAGTTGTGATGAAATGGTAAATCGTGTTGAATAAACTGCCAAAATCCTTTTTAGTGAGAAAACGAATGATTTAGAGCACACTGATTAATGCTGGATGCTTGGTGCCAGTTTTCTGAATGCTAGAAACAATAGAGTGGCCTTGTACTTGTGCTGGGATAAAACATACAGTGAGTTGCCAGCCAGGAAAGAAGGATCAGACATGGGGATGGAAAAAAAAAGGGGAGCAGGAGAGTTCTGTCCACTTTCTGCTCAAGAAAACGTTTGGCCAAGTGTGGATGGGTTTTGACTTGCACTGTCTGCTAGAATGGATTTGTCCCTCATTGGCCACAGGCTAGACTGACTCCCAAACAGCCGAGAATAAGAGAGAGGGCAGCTGTGTGTGAATTAATAAGCCTAATGTTGAGTGGCACAGTGTGGGTGCCTGAAGACGTGCAGCGATGGCCCAGTCCTAATGAAGCCCAACTGGGGCACGGCACCTTCTTCTCTTATCCTGACACTAAGCACAGAAGACAAACATCTTTCTGACAGAGAGCCATAACCTCAGAGAGAGAAAGAGCGAGAGAGAGCCTCTCACAGGAGTCTTGTGATATCAACAGCGGGCATAGAAAGTGGAAGAGATGGGAAAAAAGGGAGGGACGCTGAAAGTGTCTGACTCTAAGATACCTTCACAGCTGCGCTTCTAAATCAGGTCAACATCTAATGGGCAAATGCGCTTCCCCAGGTGACATAAGAGCATCGGACTGTCTCGTTTTTATTCTCTCCTGCTTTTGAATGTCTCTTTGTGCTCGTTCGCTTAAGACCACGAAATACTGTACAGTGCCATTATTTCATTGTGACCGGCTATTTGAAAGTTGTCCAAAATAATAATCAAGGCTTTTTTGTTTGTATGTTTTGCTTTGTTTCCCTTTAATCCTCTCTTTTTATGATTACAGAACTGCTTGTCAAACTCCTTTAGATGAATGCGTTGGTTTGTCAAGGCATTCCTCAATTGTCCCTTTTCCTAGCAGGAAGCCCTTACTGTCCAAAAATTCTCAGAGACGGCTTTTGTGCTTCCATCTCTCCACATTGTTCTCTTATTGATCTCTACATGGCATGCTATAAATCTGCCTTGAATAAGAAGGCCAGGGTTCCACAGTAAGTGCTGCGCCTATGGAGATCTCTAAAATAGGACAACATGAAGGGTGCTATCTGGCTAGCTCAGTTCTGCCGGGTAGAAAGCATCTTGACCTTTGTCTAAGTGTATAAAAGACACAACAATGTAGAAGACCTCGTTCGTAGAGTTTTAACTGCATTGTGTTGGTGGCAGTGGATGGAGTCGTGCCCATGTGTTACTGCACTCCCATGTGGCCGGTATCTGGACTGACTCCATCACTATTGCTTAATCAGCGTCGGCGACTGCACTGACAGCCTCTCTCACCTTGCCCATCCAGAGTGTCGCGGGGTGTGTGCATTTCAACAGCACCTGCTCACAGGTGACGTGACTGTCAGTGTCACAACGGCTGTGTCAGTGTGCGTGCGGACACCGCTGTTGTGTGTGGACGTGTGAGATCACCTGTTTGACAAGGCTTGTCAGTGTACATCCTGCCCCCATTCAGTCACTGTCAGGGTAGGGCACCTGCAGTTGCTGTCTCTTTTTATCAAAAGTGGTCCCATATCCTGTGTCATAGACTGAGAGTGACTAAAATAACACAGATTATTAACCACCCCACATATGTCGCCTCAAGGAACCTGGGGCCATGGTGGGAATCTGACTTTGTGTCTTCTACCCATCCAGTAAAAACAAACAAACAAGCAAATAAATAAATATTTAAAGAAATAATACCTATTTAAGCAATAATAATAAAGATACATCAGTATTTTATTATCTCTAAATTTATTTGGAAAAACATAAATATAAGATTTTTTTCCCATTCAATATATCTTGCATTTACCTTGTCTTATTTTTTGTTATTTTTTTTTATCCCATCTTTCTTTTTTTCTATGTTTAATGGTTTATGCTTATTATTATTGAAAGCTGCATCACATGATTGAGCAAGTGAGTTGTTGGATATTGCTTACTTAATATCAAGTAACACAGTATTGATACTTTGCCTATTTTTGCTTCTCTTCTCCAAGCAATATACAAAAGCAGTGTTTCGTTCCTGATCGAATTAATGTTTTTGAATAAATCGGTTGAATCAATGAATGATTCAATGATTCAGTGGTTCAGTCCTAAAGAGAGATGCTGAATTCACAACCACATATTATTCTTACTATTTATGCCATAGAAAGATATGGTAAATGTAGAGAGAATATTATGCTAGTATATCGGTTCTGAATTAATTAGTGCCATGAAATAATCAGTTTAATGAATGAACGATTCAATGACTCACTCATAAAAAGTCAATTACCAGCACCTACTGCACTGGTGTAAAATAACATAGATGTGATTTTGCATAAGATAAATAGTTTGGTATTTTATTTATTTCATAAATCTAGCCCTGAAATTATTCCCTGATAAACTTAATTTAGCTTAAATGATTTCTTATTGTGCTTCTTGTACTTGTATTGCTGTTTTTTTTCTTCTGTAACATCTATTTGTACATTATGTTTGTTTTTGCAATGTTCTCTATTGCCGCATTTGGTTTTACTATAGCTCAAGCTGAGAGGATGTTTCATGGTTTGATGTCTTCTCCATCGATTCTATGAAAATGTCAGGATTTTTACCTCCCCTTGTGGGAACACAAATTTAATGAGGCTGAATCTTGATGGGTTCCTCAAGGTTGAAATTGGGTAAATACATTTAATAAAACAGTTTTGCCTGAAATATTTATAACCCTGAAAAATTCACATAAAGAATATGAATACTCCCATGCAAGATTTTTCTCTAAACCCTGCTTCTTTTGCAGCCGTTCCTCTCTCTGTGTATGTATTTCACAAGAGATTTTGTGTGCTTTTCTTTCTCCAAAGGCCGAAACAGACTGTCCTCTTGTACTCTGGAATTGTGGTTAGCCTGTGTGTGTGTGTGTGTGCATGAATGTGTGTGTTGAGATGGAGGCTCGATAGGGTAATGACTGCAGACAAGGTTTGGAGGCGATGGTGGAGTCATGGCAGGACTGAATTGATGGGATTAGGAGATGTACCCCAGAGCTGGTCACACACAAGCATTGAGGGCAGTTTAGATGTGGCCTGGCTCTCTGTGAAGTCTCGGAGCCTGTCACAGACTGCAGGGAGGGCCAGACGATGATGATTTAGTGAGAAAGAGGAGTGTGCCATTGTCTCATGACTTCTCAGATGGACTTAAGACTCCACAGCCTTTTTGAAAATAGTGGAAAAGACGTTGGCAGTGCATCCAATTTTGACATCTAATGGTCCAAATTTGTGGTCGTATGCATGTTTGAACACACATGCAAACCCGACCACGCGTCTGTCTGTCACTTGTCACACCGAGAGACTCATCCGAGCTTGAGCCAAGGTGTCGGATGCCTGGAGAACCGTTGTCCTCAGACCTGCGGCAAGAGTTTGAAGTCAAGTGGTGCTGACAAAGAGAGGAGCCTGCGAGCTCCATCCCTCCATCCTGACGCGGCTCTCACGCGGTCGGACACATTTTAAAACATATGCTGTGAGAGGCTACTGCTGAGGCCGCAGCTAAAGGCTGAGATGAAAAGGTTGAGACATGTGATTGATGACCCCCCGTTGGGCCGCACATCATTAACTCGTACAATTAACTGCAGAGGGCGGGGGAGTAACTCATGTTGAAGAGTCCTCTTCTGATCTTTTATCACTCCACACAGAACAAAAATGATGATTGAGGTCGCACAAGCATGCGACAGGCGAGATTTGAGTTTGTGTATGCACTAGCAACGTCCTGAGTCTCTCTCGCTCAAAGAAACAAATTATTATGAGCTACTTCACGCATCCTAGGCTTTGTTTCAGGTGATTATACTAAAGGAGTTTTTCAGCAAAATGTGTTTAATAAGTAATGGCTACACTGGACTGTGCCGCTGAGAAATATGTGCCTGTCCTGCATTTTTATTAAATAAAACAGATACGCACATAATGGAATTCAGAAAACGAATTTGAAAATACACTCTTAACAAATCAAAAATGTGCAGGATTGTTTCCCTTTCATTCATAATTGGAATGCTATTTAAAAAGGCTTTGTCTTCACACGCTACTGTTTGAAAGTTTGAAGTCGGTAAGATTTTATGTTTTGAAAAATGTCTGCTATGTTCAGCATTGCTGAAATTACTTGATCAAAAATACAGTAAATTATAAAATATCATTTGAATTCATTTTAAAATTCATTTAAAATTTTCAGCATCCATTACTTTGCGGTGTGACGTGATCCTTCAGAAATCATTCTAACTTGCTGATTTGGTGCTCAAGAAAGATTTCTTATTATTTTCAGTGTTGAAAACAGTTGTGCTGCTTTATATTTTTTCATGACAGCTGAAAAGAACAGAAAATAGAATACAATGTAACGTTATACATATTTTTACTGTTACTTTTGATCAACTTAATGCACCAAGACTGAATAACAGTATTCATTTCTCTACTTGCCAGTGCTTCAGTGCACTGGAATAATATGGACAATGGGTTAGCCCTAGAAATGGCCTACTCCCTGGACCGTGTAGTGATGAACTGAAACACAAGCAGAATCAGAGACAACAGATGTAAGGAATGGCGCTCCATTTCACTCTGTCCTTGTATAACTCCCACTACTCTTGTGGTAGGCACGTTTATCAGGGAGGTCTGTCACGAAAAAATGGCCTTTACAAACTGAAGGACAAACGGAGGTCTAAAGCAGGTCAGAAGCTGACCACTTTCACATCTTTCAGCTACGTTTCCATTCATTTCTGTGGAATCTCAGCAATACACTGCAGTATAGCCATTGTTTCTCCAACAGGAATTTCTCCCTCCTTTTTCTTCCCTCTGGGCTTGGGTGTTTCCTCGATTGTAATTACCTTGCTGTTATAATTAAACCGACAATTTATTACCTATTAGCAAACAAGCTCCTTCTTCCTGGGCTCAGCTTAGGCAGTGGCCCAGTACTGTCAGAGAGGAAGCTAGCGCCGCATTATTCATCACACCGGTCCGAAGTGTGTTAGCTGCCCAGATGAGGAGAACCTGGGAGAATGCAGGCCGGCCCACTTCACGACAATTACCCTATGAATCACAACAATGAGACAACAGCACAGGCTCCAATAAAAAATAAATAAAACACACCATATAAAAAGAAAGAGAAAATGTAAGATGCAAACCAAATTAAATTTCCCAAAACAAATATCTGAGCTTTAAACATTAAGATATTCAAAGGTGGACCTCATCATTCACATAGCTAATTTCTGATATTGTATTTTTTTATGTGATTATATTTTAGTTTTTTTTTATTATTATTATTATTTATTTTAGCCTAGTTACTCTGTGAGGGAATTTAGGCAGAATGATTTAAGGAGGAAAAAGGTAAAACAGGCAAAAAAGTGTGAGAACTTTTCTTTATCATATCAGTATATAATATCTTGTTTCAGCAGGACAGAGTAGGATGTTTTTTACTCTCTCCGTTAGTGCACCAAGGGGAAAAAAAACTGTTTAAATATGTGTTAGAGCCCCATTAAAGCAAAAAAAAAAAAAAATGTAACAGAGATTTCTCTACCTACAGATTTCTCACTGTTGAAAGTCATTAAACCAAAACATAAAAAATCCAGAAGGGTCTTAAGGAATTTGAAAAGGAATCCATATGAATCAAGTGGTTTAATCCAAATGTAAATACAATCACTTAATATGATATAATTATGTGTATTTTTTTATTATTATTATTCATTATTAAATTTTTGTTTTAATGTGCTTTATTGACATGCAATTTAATTATTAATCTTTAAATATTCATACTGGCAAAGCATGTGCAGTTTTGCTTAAAACTGTGTAAAATGTAGGCTACAAATAAAAATAGTACATACATTATTAATAGAAATACAATGAAAGTGTCAAATAAAGATATATAAAATGCAACTAAAATGCATGAAGATGATAATAATAATAATAATAATAATAATAATAATAATAATAACAACCCAGACTCAATCTATGAATCATTCCAAATAAGCAGGAATGTGTGAGCTGAGATCATGATTGCATCTGTTATGCAAATTACCTTACCTTATGCGTGCAATTAAAGCTAATCCAGGCCTCGAAAAAGAAAGTGAGTGAGTATGAGACAGGGTGGAGTTTCAACTCTCCCCTCCTCCACCGGCCAATCTGAAAACCTAGTTTTCTGTGCCATAACTGGGCGGATAGGCCAGCAGTATCTAATAATAGGTATTGACTGGTTGAATGTAGGATGAATAGGGTTGGGTATTGGATCTCCATTGTGCCCCGGGTCACACAGCCAGCTACACTGAGAACACGTCTCATAGGGCCAAACAAAAAAAGAAGACATTTTAAACTTTCATGACTGAGAAGGAATCTGTGCTGTTTGGCCTTTTAAGGATTAACTCTTTGTTCTCAAAGTGCTAGACGATCAATAACTGAGAGAGAGGGAGAGAGAGAGAGGGAGAGAGCACAGACATCTCTATTCCAAAACATAAACAAACACACATATACAGCCCCTACTGGAGACTGCGCACACACACACACACACACACTGTATATCTAGTTTTACTGTGAGAACATACAGGACAGGTGAACTCAAGGAACGGTTGTGTCACTTTTGTGTTATGTATTTCTGCACAAAGCCTGTGTCTTAGTCACTAAACACCTGCTATCCAGTTTAACCAGGTGCTAAATGTGCTGAAATCGCACTGTGCAGTGAGCGTTTAGGTCATTCACATCCTTTTTTAGCATCCTTTCTGTGTCAACAGGTCTATTATAGATTTTGTAGACAACCTCAGTTCAAAATTTTTAC
Source organism: Carassius auratus (assembly GCF_003368295.1). NCBI lineage: Eukaryota > Metazoa > Chordata > Actinopteri > Cypriniformes > Cyprinidae > Carassius > Carassius auratus. Next base: position 28,000 of record NW_020526610.1, on the reverse strand, counting down.
TTGTATCTAGTTATCGTTTTACATTTACAGCTTTCACCACTGACATGCTCTCTGTGCTGCATAATTTAAGACAGAATGAACATGCATAATACATCTCTCTGAAGAAATGTGATGTAAACCAATAAAATCCATCAATATTTCCCTAAGTTAACACTTTTTGGACTTAACATTCTAATTAATGTTAATTATCCTCTTTGCCATAGAAACTGCATGACTGGACTAATAAAGGTCAGAAGTACTGTTTTGAATTCATGTTTTGATGTACTCCTGAAAAAAAAATTAAGAAATAAACATATCTACATTTCTGAGTCTTAGGACTTCAAGTGATAGAGCTTGTCAAAATTAATTTAAATTTTTGACAGTGAAAACATGCAGTAAATTGAAATAAATGTACAGTAAAAATAACAAATCTGGATATTTCGTCATGTTTTATCTCATCTTAGTGCACTAGATACGATAAACCCACTTTATAACTTATGTAGATAACGTGTGTGAAAGCAGTATTTTAGGAAAAACTTTGTGATTCAGAGCTGTAGCATTTGGACCAATCAGACACACCATTTTACATATGATTTAACAAATCAATTATTCATTAGATTAACAAATGATCATTGACCCCACTAAACATACTAGGTACCAGGATGTCTGCGAACAACTCCAGGCCTTACCAGATAACTTTTACGACCTAAAAGTATGTGGAGAGAATCTTCCTCCTGCTAAGTTCTTTCTGTTACATACTGCTATAAAAAATGGACTCTTCTCTAATTAAATTATAGAAAACCTTTCTTTGAATGAGCACACATATACTTCAGGTCATTATGTATGTTGTTACTGTTTTTGTATATTGTCTTTTTGTCTTGAATACTGTTTTATGCATGCTTGTGAACTCCTCATTCATTTAAATTACATGTTGGTACTTAAGCAATATATTAGTATTGTAAGAATCTTAAAGATTCTTCTCTTGAACCCTCACTCGAGTTCCATTTTGCACATTCCATGCTTTCACCCAAAGGGTTGTGAAACTCTTCATTAGTTCCAACATTCCGCTTGGAATTTCAGCCTTTCTCATTGGACAAGCCCATCCTGAGAGGCGCGAACCTTCTCAGACCTTGAAGACCTCACATCAGTGACCCACCTTCAGTCTGCGGTTATTTTAGATCCTAAGGGGGTGAGGAGGATGAGCTAAAACTCTTTTGGACTCCTAAGTCTGTGCCAGGCCTCGTGCCTTGACTTTCCATTCACCAAAGACTCAGCTAATGTCTCTCTTAGCTCTTTTCCACTGGGAAGAAACTCCCAATCACCATAGAGTCAGGACATCTTTGGAATTCATCACTCTTCAAAACCAAAAGAACGTGATCACGACTCCTACACCACCGAACCTCCAAACAATCAAGAGTTTGCATCCAGATGCTCATTCCAGGCCGAGGAAATGCAAGTATCGTACATTTAACTAAACGAAGCAGAGGTTTAGTGTAAGCTATAGACCCTGTTATAAATGGCGCTGATGGTTTTACTCTTTTCATACTGTAGCTTCATTCTCTGGTTTTCCTTATGTTATCATCCATCAAATCTCATTTGCCCTTTCCCCTGTATGAGTGGTTGTATGTTTGTTTGTTCGTTTGTTAGACTAGTTTGCATTAGTGTTTAGTTAATAAAACTCGTGCACAAATTACTTGTTTCTGATTCTGCCTTACAAATCAATGTCCTTTTACAATTCTGATTTTGCTACATGTTCTAATGCATTAATACTGTATGAAAGTATCTTCTGTGGCCACGAAAATATAGTTTCTTACAGTTTATATGAAATTATGCTAAATGTTTGCTGGACAAACAGATTAGTTGATGGCAATTTATTTCTGCTAAAGTTACTACTGGCAGCTCATATAAATAATTGTAATTAATCATAATTCATTGTAAATATATTTATACACATTTCCCTTTTGAGCTTAATTTACTACAGGACTGACCAAGCACTGTAGACATGAGCATCATTTATAAAATGTTGCACAGAAACCATCCTAAATTTGATCTTTTGATCATCTTTCAAATATGCTTATACGTGTGATTCATAGAATGAACGAATGAACAGAAAACGCACTTATGCTGATATGTCAAATGTGAAATCACAAATGATCTTGAACTTGTGCACAACTGAATGGTTTCAGCTCTCTGCCTTGTAAATTATTCCTAAGTAATGTCATTAACATATAAAAGATCACCAATCATCGTCCAAATCCTTTAATTTAGAAAAGCGAGCTGCAAGAACAGCTCACATTTCCCAAAGCTGCAGTACTCCAAGGAAAAATGTGTATGTCTGCTCAGACCCTGATGTGACACAAAGCACTTTTCCATGTCAAAGGCAGTTTTTACAAATTTACATTTACAATTAAATTTAATCGTTTAACAGAAAATTGTATCCAGAGCAACTTGATGATGACAATAGAAGGAATAGAAGCTGAAATAAGAGCATCGGCATGGATTTAAGTATGCACACTCTAAATAGGTCATTAAATAAAAACAGAAAATTGTGGTATTGATATGCAAAAATTTACTTTGGCCTGCATATGATAGGGACGTGTTTGCTGTGCATATAATATGCAGTTTTCACGTACATATGATATGCAATTTGTTGCCGTGCATATGATACGCAGTTTCCGCATGCATATGATATGCATCTACCCCACAATCATAATCCTACTCATTTGCATATCATATGCATGCCAAAGGCAATTTCTGTTATTTATATGCACATTCCTGAAATCCAGGTTGTTATAAATTAGGCCCCTTATTTATTTTACAGCAGTGTAGACAGAAGTGTTTTTGGGTAAAAAATTAAGAGAATGGTTAAAATTAATTTCCTGTGCTGTGAGGTCATGGAGATTGTTACCACACCAAAATCATCTCTCAGGTTCTTGTTCAGCTCACAGTCCATCACTCCTGATTATTAGATTTAGCTTTAGCCTACACTCTCACACAGGGAGAGTAAAGAGGGGAGGAGAGAGAAATAAAGTGTTCAAAAGTCCTATTCCATGAGTGCCAGCTCTACACACGCTTGGGTGTGACTGGCCATACAACAGTCGCGTGTAATGAGTGTAACGTTTGTTATTTTGTGTGTGTGTGTGTGTGACAGGCGAGGCCTGTGATCATGTGTACTGACAGTCTCCCCCACCCTTCCCACTCAGCTCAAGTCTCGGTGAGAAAGAGTCTAATGAGAGGTTCACAGGCTGTGAACTGATGGCCCCTCTCCATCCACCTTCACACATACACACACTAAACCTGAGCAGCTGGCGCCCACACCACTGGTTCAATGTCACATATCTTACTCTCGCTTTTTCACACTTTCATCTACCTTGTGTGCCACCTGAGACTTCACACATACATACACAGTAGACTATGTGGAGACAGAAGCTGGGCTAATGAGCATGGATATTCTCAAGCCCATTGCTCTGTTCTCTGCTGGGTGTGGAGTTGAAATGAGTATGTGTGCGTATGAAGAGAGGGGGCTCGTCCTCTGCTTTATTACAGGTGAGAATAGAGGGTCAAGAGGAGTTAATGTGCCAGTCTAGCACCAATGCTGCTTGGAGGAACAGCGTTGGGAACTTTTCTTCTCTGTGTGAGATAATGTGTTTAAAAAAAGTCAAACGCTCCATTGATAGGGTATTCTCGCCGATCTTATTGAGTTTTATTGTTTATTGCACACCTTTCTATTATAACATTTGTATTGAACACATTGGAAAATGTGTGTTTGTATTGTGTTATGTTTGGTTAAACAGAAAATATGCTGTCTGACACTGTCAGCGAGTGGTCAATTACTCAGCACTGAGATAGTGACTGGGAGTTTCTTCAGCTAAGGGCACTTTTATTTCCCGGGAATGATTTTTAATAAAACAAACAGTTTTTGTTTCATGAACACATTAAAGTTATAAAAGATGTAGGAATGTACACAATTATCCATAAGTTTGGGGTCAGTAAGATATTTGTAAAGCTATTTTGATTATTAGAAAAAGTAATAATTTCAAAGAAATGCTGTTCTTTTGAACACTCAATCCTGAAAAAAAAAAATTTGTTACTGTTTTCGGGAAAAAAAAACACTGATAATGATAATAAATATTTCTTGAGCACCAAATCAACACATTAGAAAATAATATTAATATTATATTAAAAATAATATAATAGTAAATATTAATAATATTTTGTATACTATAAGTAATTAATATTAAATGTGTCTTTTTCGTATCTCAAAGATGTAAAAATCTATCATAAAATATTATTCAATATTATTCAATGTAAAATGTGGTTTTAACAAAAAGGGGAACCAACACCATTTCAAAACATACATACATACATACATACATACATATATATATATATATATATATATATATATATATATATATATATATATATATATATATATATATATATATATATATATATATATATATATATATATATAAATATATTGAGGCAGTAATTAAATTAAAAGGAGCCCATACCAAGTGTTGAGTACATGTACACAGAAATGAACATACTTTCAAGAAGGCCAACAATTCACTACATTTTTTTATTTATTGTTTTATTGGTCTTATGAAGTATTCTAATTTTTTGACTGAATTGGTGGGTTTTTGTTAAATGTGAGCCAAAATCATCACAATTAAAAGAACCAAAGACTACTTCAGTCTGTGTGCATTTAATTTATTATCCTTATTTATTGAGAAGCATCTGTGTGTCTCTGTGTGTATATATATAGTTTTACATACAGATATATATTAACACAATGTTAATGATGTTAATTTAATAAAGACCACATGACCAAAATACAGTAGCTCACGGTCAAGCTATACTGTACAAAATGCTCATTTTCTCTCACACATGGAGAGATATATATTCAACGGAAGGTAAGAGTGCCCAGAGTTGACACATGGGCTCACTATGGGCTATGAAACCTAGGGTCAACCATGTGTGAGTGTGTTCATGCATCTTTGAGTGTGTGTATGTGTGCATATGAATGCCTTCAGGTGCAAAGTGTGTGATACGCTGTTATCCAGCTGTAGCAGATGTAAAAGGGAAGCCTGCACAGGGGACACAGGGCCGCAGGGTCACAAGAGAAACGACCACAGCTGTGGCCCCTTCACGAACACTCAAAAACATGCACACTTTTTCAAACCTCTCAAAGATTCACAATGTAAGTTTGATACTATTTCTGATGAGACCAGAGACATTTTATTCCCTGTAAAAGTTAACTGTAAATGTCCATCACCTTTTTGATTCCCCTTTTTGATTGATATGACATAATGGCTTTAATCATCATTTTATAGTATGCTAATTTTGGCTGATATCCAATAGATTTTGCTTTTATCAGACAATATTGATAATTGCCTAATATATTAAAACAAACAAAATCAAAGAAAGTTTATATGCTTCTGTTTTTCCCTCTCTCTAGTGTGACTTGCTGGCTCCTTAAAGGGCCAGCGCTGGCTTATATCTGCTAGTAAACCATGGGTCAGTTGCAAAGACAACAGTTGAAGTGCAGACAACATCAATAGTGAGGAGCATGTGTGCAAAACATTAGCCTTGAAATCTTAGCCCATAAATTAAATGTGTTTTACTTGGACAAAACACTGGTTTCTAAAACTGGCTTTAGAAAAATACACTAGTTTCTAGAAAACAGTTTTTTGTCTTCTGTCACCCCCCTTTCTGTCTCCTTATGTCTTTCATTTGCATCTTTATTACCAAGAAATGATCTGAGGGGAAGACACACGGACTGGTCATAAATAGGTCTGTGTGTTTTAGCACTCAAGAAAGTGTGCGTGATGGTGACAGGGTTTGTGTGTCCCTGTAAAGTGAAAGAGGAGATTGTTTTACTCATATTCATGATTTACCTCATTTACATAGGTACGCTCATTAGCATAGCTGGGAACGCTGCTGGCCTCTATGCCACGAACACGGATCTATCCATCCGCTCATGCTATGCGACTGTGTAACCCAATAAGCGTAATCCTGACAATGAACTGTGCTAATCACATCTAATATGCAAATGAGATTATCTAAACTTTGGTAAACATTGGCTAGTGTTGCAAAACGGGAGATTTTTGGGTTTGGGGGGTGTTAAGAGGCAAACACAGTAAATCACTACTGCCCTCCTGTTATTTGTTTTATTTGTTTACTGGGTTTCCAACATATAAACAGTACAAACTCATTTTAGGGCTTGCAGAGCATTAGGGGACGTGTGTGAGGTGGCCAGAGCCTCTGTGTTCCTGGACGCAAAAATGGTGGCAAAGCAATTAAATTCTCATTTAGCTCGAGCGATTAAAACAGACACAAATACAAATCATATTATGCTCATCTGGATGTGGAGGCGTATTGCGCAACAGCCTGCTGAGAGCAGAGCCTTTGCTGTTTCTTATCAGAGAGATTAGTTTCATTTTGCTGGTTAATTTTTTGTGCACAGCCCATAAACCCAATAAAGGCTTAGGTGCAAGACAAAAAATGGAGCAAATACAAAAAAACAACAACAACAACAGACGAAATGTCCGCAGACTGATGTAGCTGCTCCAAGAAAACTTTATTTAAAGGGGTCATATGATACGATTTCAAATTTTCCTTTCTCTTTGGAGTGTTACAACCTCTTGGTGAATAAAGAAGATCTGTGAAGTTGCCAAGACTAAAGTCTCAAATCCAAAGAGATATTCTTTATAAAAGTTAAGACTCGTCCACGCCCCCTGGAATGGCTCATTCTAATACGTCCCCACATATCTACATCAGTATGTGGAAAGATTTGCATAACGCCGCACAGTTGTTCATGCAAAGAAAGAAAGCATACCTTTTATTCTTGTTGTAGTATTGTTGTTGCCTCCGCTGCTATGAAGCTGTGTGTTTCACTGTGAAATTGAAACTACTTAGTTTGGCCTTCTAAAAGAGGATGATATCCACTTCGTCATGTCTGGAGCTGGTCCATGCTGGTTGCTAAGGAAATACATTAACTTTGCACAGTGGATTGGCGAATCGGCTTTCAACGTGAATGAAGTGGCGTCCAGCCCGAGTTTGTCACATGTGGTTGGTGCAAGACCACGGTACACTCCTTCCTAGGTACACTCCTTCCTAGAATCCGCCTGCTGCACCGTTCTCAAGCTGCTCGTCTCTGCTCATTCAAAACTGGCCACGGCTCACTCGAAGCCTCCGACCTCTGCTCACTCGAAGTGTGTGACATTGTTTTTGCCTTCCAAAAGAAAATACGACCAGAAATCATGTTTATATGATGTTTATAATGTGTTTTATGTTTTTGTCTCTTCACTCCAAGGCTTCACAATATGTTAAGAGGCGTAAAATTTCCGTCTCACACTTGAGGCATTCGGCCAATCACAATGTGCTGGATATTTGGCCAATCACAGCACACTTCTTCTTTAGACAGATAAGCCTTGTGAAAATCGACATGTTTCAGAAGGCGGGGCACAGGGGAGAAACAATAATACACAATATGTGGAAAAAAAATATATATTTTTTTTAACCTTTTCAGTGGTGAGCTTAAAATATTCTAGCAGTCCCCCCAGAGTAAGTTTTTTGAGGTTGACCATTATTTTAGAACATTTCCCCTGACCATTTTCATGTCGACGCGTCAGGCTTGTCACGTGACACACTGCAGCCAAACACTGAATGACAGATAGATCTCTTTTATTTAGTTTTTCCTTTTTTATTTAAAATATTCACAAATTTGCATACCAGGTCATGATCAATCTGATATTCCGATTCACAAATATGTGTAAATGAGGTTGTTTTGTCTTTTAAAAACCTTTCTAAATGATCTTGATCTTGATCTGTAATGTGAGATGGGCGCCGCCATGTTTGTTCGCGCTGCAGTGCAGAGAGTCCTGTCAGTCGGATTTACAGTGTGTGAATTCATCAATTTCTCCTGAAATGTAAGTAATACGTTTTTTATTATAGGTGTACCCTAGTGATTCAGGACAGGCTATACTTTGAACACAAAAAAAAAAGTTATGCACCGCAGCTCTGATTGGTTGTTCCTTATCGGGAGCGGTAAGAAACCACCAATCAGAGCTGCGGTCCGTAACTTTTTTTTGTGTTCAAAGTATACAAAATGTATATAATAAGCAAGTACACCATGAATCCATTTTCCAAACCGTGTTTTTTAGCTTGTCCTGAATCACTAGGGTACACCTATAATAAGTGTTTATATTCTGACTATTTTAGATTGCTTCAGGGGTACCGCGGCGGAGTAACCCAGTACCTTTGTGATTCTTCATAGACATAAACAGAGAGAAGTAGCTCCGGCTACGATGTTCTTCCGCAAGACGCAAGCAGTTCTGTTTATTAACCGCTAGAGCCTCAAAAGTTACCGACTGCAGCTTTAATATTTAATATTGAGTAAAGTACATTTTAGACACAATATTGCTAGATAACTTTAGCACCCCCAGCAAAAATAGTTCCAAAAGAATCAATCATCAGTGTTGTGAATGATTCAGATTCAATTATTCACTCATAACTTGTTTAATTTCTGAATGAATAAATGTTTTGGAACGAATTGGAAAGTCATTTGCATTTGATTTTGTTAAAGATTTGGACAACTGGATGAAACACAATAGGCTTAAACTAAAAATACAACACCAATATGATTTGCACCAAATGTCTTTCAACAAGTCTCCCACAAAAAAAAGACTTTAAATATCAGCTTAACAGAGAAAGACAGTGAAAGGGGTGACTACACCAGCACTAGTCTTTCCAAGAACTTAAGGCAGACACAGTGAGCATCAGTTTTCTCATGTATTTTCCCCTTCCCTTCTCTCTTTTACCCTCTCTCTTTCTCTCCGCAACACATCTGGTGGGTCCGCTGACAAGTTCTTGAACTGTTGACAATAAGTTGATGGGCTAAAGCCCCCCAATAAACATTTCTGGTGCCACCTCAGCCCAGCTGCTAGTCTTTAGGGCTGAGTTGAAAGTGGCCGAGTAGCGAGGCCTGAGTGTCATTATGCACTCTGTTTATGTCTGCATGCATGTGGCCTGGCCAGAGATTTGACACTTTCATCACATTCTTGGGTTGCCTGTGTAGGAATCCAGTTGCAAAACACATAAAAGTAAAGGAGAGAGGAGAGAGAATGAGTCCTCTCCCTGGAGTGGGCCGCAGAGTGAATCAAGAGGTTCAAAGCTTCAACAGTGGTTAATACCCTTTGTATCATGCTACATGTCTAGAAAGAAATTGTGTGTCTTTAAGATGGGTGTACAAGATCGCTCCATGTCTGCTGCCAAATTGTTTGGTGTAGAGCTTAGAAGACAGCCAGGTAAAGAGAAAGGTTATAGGTTTATAATTACACCTAGGTATCCTCTACTACGTTGTCACTTATAAACACTTCTGACCACACTAAATAAAATGTATTTTTTACAGTATATGTTTATTTAGACAGCCTGCTTCTTGCTTAATTAAACTGGAGGAAATTATACAAATGAAATAAAATTTATTAATGTATCATTGTTATTATGATAAAAATACTAGCACTGTCAAATGATTATCGCATCCGAAATAAAAGTTTTTGTTTACATAATATATGAATGTGCACTGTACATATTTATTATGTGTATATAAATGCACACACATACAGTAAATATTTTGAAAATATTCTATATAAATATACTGAACTTATAAGCATAACATGTTTGTCTTAAATATATGCATGCATGTTTTTGCATTTATATATGCATAATAAATATCAACATTATATACACATATATTATGTAAACAAAAGCTTTTCTTCAGGATGCGATCAATCATGATTAATCGCTTGACAGCTCCAAAAAATATGTGAAAAAATGAAATGCTATATATATAGCATTTAAATATAATTTAAATATTGTAACCAATAATACAACAAAAAATGGATTTCCGAAAAATTCTCAAGTTTTGATCGTAAGACATGAATTTTCCTTTCCTGTGACCTTGCAAAAAACCATTGAAATAAATGGATTCACAGCATGGAAAAGGGTATTGTATCTGTTTTTTTTCTCTTTCTCTTTCACAAGCTTACTAATTCCTGTGATCCACCTGCTCTGAAGGCCAGTTGTGTGGCCAAGTGTTCTGCGCTACAGATGGCGCTGGATGAGGGAAGCTGGGTCATGCTGAAGGACTGACCACAGTGCTTCATCATACCGAGCGAAAATGACCCAAAAGGTCAAAGCACACACACAGGCTTAATTTTAGAGCAATTAATCTCCTCTCAAGAGAGTTTCATGTGTGAGCATGTGTGTGGGTGTGTCGTCCCGGGTCCTGTGCTGTAGTTAGAGCCTGCCATCAGCTGTCCGGCCAAGGTGGAGGCCCAGCCATCTTATCGTCCAGGAGAAGCTTAATATGAGGAGATTAGATGGCTCGGAGGAGATTACAGCTTGGCCTTTAATGCATCGTTCTCTTACCTAACAGGAACCTGATCTAAATCCACCATGGGGCAACAAGGCCATCACTCTGTCCAACATACACAAGAAGACATGTAACATACACACACAAAGATACACACCAGATGATGAGTGGGTGGCAAAAAAAAAAAAGAACTCGATGAAACAGCAATGGAAATGAAAGAGGCGGAGCTTTTGGTGAGAGAGAGTGAAAGAGTGAGGTGGGATGGAAGAGGTGTTCCACATATAAAAGCCTCTTCACTGGTTTGGAAAATTAGCTGGGCCCTGTGGTCTACTGGAGCCTTTTATTTATTGATGTAAAGAAAGATAACCACGCCACCTTCCGTATTCGCTCCATTTGCATGAGCGAGGGAAGATTAGGAGTGAAAATCAAACCAAATAAATAAATCCCTCTTTTTCCCTCTCTTCACCTCCCCTTCCCTTCCCAGACACACACTCATCACTCTGCCATAATAAACGCTTTGCAAAAAGTCGCAACAAAGTTTATTTTTCAGACAATCACTGCCAGACTATCCAGTGGATGTTTGCTATATTAATCTTAAAGCTCAAAGAACTTTGTTTATTGGCTGCAAAGGTTGGAAAGTAAAAGTTGCCCAACGTGGCCATCAAATTAAACTGGTATAAACAACCATTCTGTAAATGCACGCTTGTATATGTAAGTGGTGTACAGTATTTGAGAACAGCAGTGTTTTAGTAGCTTCAAATCTCCTGCAGAATTTTAAGAAGTCACATATCTATTCACGAGTCTCACATTGATGTCTAAATGTGGTCCGGTACCAGAGAAGTGTAAAGCAGAAAGGAATCTTATCAGTTTTGCTTGCTCTGAATGCCAGTTTGAATGTGTTTGAGTAACTGTTTAGAGTGCTAAATCCACCTTCTAATGTCTCTTCATCACATTGTTTTTGTCACTTTCTCCTGAGCAGGAAAGCAATAAATATTTTAGCACTAACTGAATTAACAATGCGCTTTAAATTCCAATTTAATTCTGAATTTTAATTGAGGGAGGCAAAAAGGATGCAGAATTGTAATTTCAATTTGAATAGAAGGCAGTATAGAATTAAATGAATTTAAGTTCAAAGAAATTATTGTTGCAAGTGTTACTTAACATTATTTAGATACTGTTATAATACTGTTACAGACATCTCGGTTCAGTGCATGAGGCCTTACAACGAATACAGACAATTCACCCCCAATACAAAAGGGGGCCCCGTAGCAGTGCATCACTGTTTGATAACTGGCCGCCAGCAGAAGAACAGCGAATGCCATGAGTTGTGCACTTGAAAACAAAGCCCACCAGACAGTGACCATGTGCTGATTCTGAATGCGTCTCTCACATAGACTGACAAAGGAGTATACTATACTAAAGGCTTCTGCACTCAACTGTTTGCGAAATGAAGCTTTTTCCTCGTGTATCCTACCTCTCTCATTCGCACAAATTCAAATATTCCATAATATATACATATTTGCGATGTAACATATCTAAATGCTAAACTTAGTATTTATCATGTAAATTATAGACAGTGTGTTTGTCGCGTTCCAACTGTGACACAGTAACACAGAAGCGGGCACGCTGATGTGTGTTTCACTGTATTTAATTTTGATAAAGTAACAACTGCGCTGTCAAGTTAGCAATGCTGGAACTGATGTGTTTTGTTTGTGATCGTGTGTGTGCCAGCGCAATCACTTCAGCTGCTTCCTTATACCAGCAGAATCAACTTTATACACTTGTTGTCTTATTAATAATGCATCACTGTATAAAGGTCTGCTTTTATTTGTGTACACTAACAATGAAAACAAAACATTGTGCTTTAGTAAAATAGAGATGGGAAATAGGATGTGACTTTCTGCCATTTGAGTTTCCTTTCTGTGAACAAATTAAAGGACATTGAAAATCGCCCTGTTTTATTTTCTGTCACCATACTTACTTGTGTAACTACTCATGTTACATGTATAGTGTCATTTTTAATTTGAAAAGAAAAATAAGCAAAGACACTTTAAACACTGGGTTGACAAAGTTTTTGTATAGTTAAAACAAAAGTGTAAAAAGTATTGGAATTTGAAGGCCTAATATATAGAACAGATGGAAGTGCAGATAGCATTTTGAAGAATGTTGATTGATTGATTGATTGATTGATTGATTGATTATTAAATTCCTATTATTCCAATTCAAATTCCATGTCAACTTCCTGTGGGGTGTGGCCAATTTGATTCATATTCACCCTCATGAATTCTTTCATTTTGTACAACCCTTAAGTGGACACCTAGAGAAGAGGAGCTTTAAAAAATTAGGCCACTGATGCTTTCATCCACCCATACATGGGTGTTCAATGATAAACACACTCATCACACACTTGATCTGCAGGCTAGGGACAGATTTATATTGCCTTGAGGGCAGAGATGTTTTGCAAACAGCCACGGTACATACAGGAGAGGCTCTGATTGTGTATGTGTGTGCCAGGATGCAAGAGTACACTGCTCCTCCTCCAGGATTCCTCAGTGGGGCAGAAAATGGGCATGTGCTTGTGGTCCAGTGAAGCCCAGCCTGAGCTCAGCTCTTGCTCCGCTGCCCTGCTCTGCCTCCAGATGTGGCCTCAGCGGCTTTTCCTCATGTGGATTGAAATCAGCATTATGTCTTTGCATAGTGTCCTCTTCTCTTTTCTCCTCTTCGTTCTCCTTTGCTGTCCTCTCCTCATTGTTCGTACAGCTCATCCGGCTAATGAACCAGTACAAGCACAAAGTGCATTTTATGAGAGAGATATTCACAGGGGACATAAAACCCCACATAACAACAGCACAGATGGAGCAGAAGCACATGACAGACAGGCCCTGTTCAGAAAAAAAAGTATGAGGGCTGTCTATATCAAACAGCCTTTTTCTACCCACTATTACTGTCTCTTTTGTCTTCTCTTGTCCACCTGTGTCCCAGCAGCAATTAAGGACCCTGGTGGATCCAATCAAGGAATCACACGAATGGCTGAATGTGAGTTTATGTTCAAAACTCTGAATATCTACTTATGCATATCTACTTATGCATGTATTTTTGTGTGTGTCAGTGAATGTAAATTAGGAGATGATTTGGGAATTTTTTTATTAGAAAAGAAAAGTTTGTGAAAATTAAATTTTGAATGTTCATGAAAAAAATTGAATAAAATAAAAAAGATTCTAATGTCTTGAAGTTATAGCTTTATAGACCTTATGTTCAGACACACAATGTTTGAAACGATATATATACTTTTTGTTTGTTTATATATTTCATCATAATAATGTTTGTTGACAAGGATGAAAAACACTTAATTTCCCCAAATCCGTTACATATATTGAATTTATTTTAATTAAAACACACCAAAGTTTTGTTTTAAGAAATATTTTATGCACAACAAAGGCTAAATTTATTTGATCAAAGGACAGTGAAAGCAGTTTTGTTTCTGGATATTATGACAATTTAATGTACTGTTTTAATACATTTTTAAATGTAATGTAGTCCTGTGATTACTCTATTCGTCAGTATCACATGTTCCTCCTGAAATCATTCTAATATTCTGATTTGGTGCTCAAAAGCTTTACATTATTATTATTAGTGGTGTTGAAATCTGTTGAACTGATATTGTTGATGAATACAAAGTTCAAAAGAATTTGATTTTTTTGACTTTTTTGTACAACTATTTACTGTTACTTTTAATCAATTATTAATTAATGCATCCTTACTGCATAAAGGTATTAAAGGTTATTAAATAGTTCACCCAAAAAGGAAAATAATGTCATTAATGACTCACCCTCATGTCGTTCCAAACCCGTAAGACTTCGGTTCATCTTCGAAATATAGTTTAAGATATTTTAGATTTGTTAGATTCATTCTCGAGTCAAGATCTGGTTGCATCGGTTTTCAGATCACCAGTAGTCATGGGATCTTTGGTTCTTTTCCGCGAAACCGGTTCTTTCGGACAGTTCGATTCAATAAACGATTGACTCGAACTGTCTTTCGCAAACCGGATATCACTACACTCCAGTGAAGGCACTCTCAACAGACACGGAAGAGAAGACAATGCTGAATGAAGTTATAGTTTTTGCTTTTTTTGGACCAAAATATATTTTCGATGCTTCAAAAAATTCTAACTGACGCTCTGATGTCACATGGACTACTTTGAAGATGTTTTTATTACCTTTCTGGAAATGGACATTATACCGTACACACAGTTTCAATAGAGGGACAGGAGGCTCTCAGACTAAATCTAAAATATCTTAAACTGTGTTCCGAAGATGAACTGAGGTCTTACGGGTTTGGAACGACATGAGGGTGAGTCATAAATTACATAATTTTCCTTTTTGGGTGAACTAACCCTTTAAATTCTATATTTTTTATCTTACTGACCCCATACTATTGAAAGGTATGTAGATGTAGATATATATATGTAGGTCAGCGTAGTACAGTGAGGAGAGTTCATACTCATAGTGATAAAAAAGAAAGGGTAAAAAATTACTCATGTATAAGTAACTCACTTCTCTCTCCAAACAGTATATCTATGTGCATTATAAGCATCTCTCAGTTCAGTTCGATTCAGTTGTACGTTCTGATTGTTATGATTTTGTACTTAACATCACTACTGCTTGTTTTTTCCATCACATTTTATCTTCTCAAGTGGGATTATCTCCTGCAGAGGAGACCTTTGTGCTGCACTGTTCACTCACAAAGAAACAAAGAGTCATATCTCATAAAGCATAATAGAATTACAGCCTGAATGAACACACACACACACACATACATAAATATGAGCCACACACACATTCTCTCCCTGGGTTTTGCACTCATGCAGGGCCTTTATGGAGAGACATGAGTAAAACCAAATCAATACATGAGGCCATACTGATGAAGAATGAATCTGAAAGTGATTATATCTGTAAACAGTGATCAATATGGAAGCCGGGATAAAACCAGCCTCGATGAATTCTCCATCACTTCACTGTCCTTCACTAGAGCTCAATAGCATCAACATGCGATCTCAGCGCCGAAGTCATTTTCACCAAATATGATTTACTATCATTGTCACTGATTGGAAGCAGTTCTCTCATTTTAGGTTTGAGAAATGCGTAGTTGCTAAAAGCAGATCATTGTTTATATGCTTTGCATGATCTGTTGTTCTCTGGTAAATGGTCATCGTCCGACTGTTTGTCTCTATCTCTCCTCCGTTGGTCTCTCAAACTGTCTGCGGTGCTGTGATTCGAGTGAAGATGGTGGACTTGTGAAAGATCAGGGCATTCAGGCTGGTGACATTCCTCCCGGCGAGCAGATCCATCCTGGGCCGGGGGTGAAAAATGCAGCGCCGTGCTGCTGCTCAGCTGCAGATGAATGGAGCTATCTGTCTTGTCACGAGGGGTCGGCGGGAGAGGTTACAGCCCAACTGTACCTGGTCTCCGGTGCTGACGCCTGCACGCCGCTCTTTACAAGAGAAGAAACAGAAGAGATTGAGAGAGAGAGAGCGAGAGAAAAACAAATCCTGCCCTATCAAGCACTTCTCCGGTCCCTCCAGAGCCCATCTCACTTCTCATCATCCCGCAGTCCTGCTGCCCTGAGCGCAGGCTTTGACACATCTATATGTTTTTCCTTCTGACCTTTCAACGTCCTTTCTGTCAGCGCCTGTAAACCATAAGCTGATGTATGAGGGCAATTTTTAGCGGTGCCACTTGTATCTGAGTGATTGCGCACACTTTACATTTGGGGGGTCTGCCACCCTGCCACCTCCTCAACATCTCTTTATTTGCTTTGCTTGAGATTGAGGCAGAGAAACTGAGGGGAAGGAATAAAAAGAGTGGATGGGGAGGGGACGGTGGAGCCCATTCAACCTCTGGGCAACAGGCCTGCACTTTATCAGTCCAGTGAGCTGAGCCCTCAGACCAGTCACACCTTGGAAACACGTACTTGAACAAACATCAACATCAGTGCGACAGACTCCTTCCTGTACAAAGGGTTTTACTGGAATACTGATCTCATATGTTAATGTCTAATCCAAATACCTGTCATTTCAAACAGGGGGCCTAAGATATTTCAAATAAATGTATTGTAAGAAGAAAGAAAAAAGAAAGAAAGAAATTATTTTTAGAAGTTAAAGTGTTAATTAAGCAGATATTATTTAAAAACATTCATGCAAATTTTAATACTTTAATACTTTAATAATGTAATAATACTGTTTTATCTAAAGTTGGAAATCATGGGAAATTGTATTCATTGTAAAAAGTGAATTTACTTGAAAATATTTACTTTTATGTTAATGCATAAAAAATTACTCTATGGGGAAAACAATATGCTGTAAATACATATACATACATACATATAACATATATATATATATATATATATATATATATATATATATATATATATATATATATATATATATATATATATATATATATATATATATATATATATATAACATATGTTATGTATATATATATATATATATAACGCACATCAAATATATATATATAACACACAGCAAACTTACTAAAACTTAACCTAAAATTTAAATCTAATTGAAAATATTAAAATAAACTAATAAAAATATTTTTTTTACTATACAAGTTTACAGGTATACAAGTACTGATACAGTACAATGGCAAAAGTCAACTGAGGAAACAACATGAATTTAACAGTTTTAATAATATCACACTATAATAGGACACTTAATATTTTTTATAAGTGTACTTATATTTTAAAGGGAATCCCTCTCAGGGGCATCAACATATTTGAGGGTCTTTGGTTTTACAAAAATTAAAACCTACTCAAATACTACTCATACTGATTGAATGAGTGTTGCAAGATTTGGTCACGCTTTACTGTAGTTCTCTTGTTTTAACAATGGTCTGTAACACTGTAGCTTAATCTGATATGTTTTGCCATTGCTCTCAGAAATGTTCTAATTCTTATATATCTACAATAGCCCAGCATTGTCTACCATAATCCAAAAAATAAATGGTTCTGTTCATGTCCTGTGGTGGATGCTGCAGAAAACTTGTGTGCACAAGCATCACAGCGTCCCATTATCCTCGGTGTTCGCCACTGTCAACACTTTCTGGTGACATATGTTTACTGTCACATCCTGAACACTTGGGTCAGCTGCCTCTCTACTCTTCTCATCACAAGCTCTGACAGCCTAACAAAGCAGTCATTAGACAGCCTCTCAGACACGACTAGCACACCCCCTTTGCTTTAGGGAAAACTAGCATAATAAAATAAGAAGCAGAGAGGACTTAGCATCCACCTAAAACAAACACACACAAAACAAAACTTCCCTCGTCTCTTTCAGATTCTTATTTTCTTTCCCTCCCCTGGTTCTTGGTCTCCATATTTATAATTTAGCATTATGACATTTTAATTTGTGCATTTTGAAAATAGCACTGTCAGTAGTATAAATATGGAGTACCACTCCTGTGAGAAAAGCCTTTATACTTTAGTAGGTTAAAACTAATACAAACAAAACAATGGAATTATTAATTATAAGAAAGAGGGGGGGTGAAATCCCCACATTTCAATAACATTTGCATTTTGATTTCGAGTCGGATTTTCAGCAACTTGACTGTTTTCACTCCTCCTTGCGCTCTCTCTAATATTTTGCAGGATCAAAGGCTTTCATTAGGTTTAACTCCTCCAAGCATTGTTTGCCTCCCAGGACTACAACAAAGTTCCCTCAGTGTGCCAGATTCAGAAGAATAAAGAATTAGTTATTCCTGGACTAATCTGACATCAAACAGCGGAGAGGAAGATAAAAGTGACAATGGTGACCGGGGAAGATTGGCCATGTGTTTCTACAGGCCTCCAGGGCAGTCAACCTCACACTCTTGCACCTAAAAAACACCTTTTAGATGAAGATGATGGCTAATAATAGTAATAAATAAATAAAAATATGTTTTTTTTTCCTGGTTATGTACAACTTACATTTTTATTTTCAACTGCTTACATTTAAAAAAAAAATGCCTTTTTTATTAACACCAAAATCCAAGAAGTGCACATGCAAAATGCCTCACATCTCTTGCCAAATTAAGCTCTGCATTCAAAATATCAAAAACACATCTCAAAAGAAACATGTGTCTTACATTGAAAACATCTTTGTCATAATATAATATCTTTGGATATATTATATACACACAGTTATTCAAAACCTAATGCTCTTTCATGAGCTCCTACGTATAGTTTTATACACGATTGGAAGTAATTGGCAGATAGATGTTGAAAATGTATTGGTAAAGACAAAAGAAAGACTGAAACCAAATTTGTTTCTTTTCTTTTTTCTTTTCTTTTTTTTTTTTTTTACTGAAAGCATTTGTGTTGTGAATACAGCATTAAACAGTATGAAAGAAAAGAAATACATTAACCATGAGTAGCTGTGTAGATGTGTATTTTTTGGCCTATTCTAAAGACATGATTGGTTGGTGTTAAGTAAAGCAATGAGTGTTTGCACATGTGAGGAGTGCAAAAAGTGTTTTATGAAATTGAAAACTGAGTCAAAAGCAGAGAATTAGTGTATGTTTTTAGTTTTATCTTTTTTAATTTTGTGTGTGTGTGTGTGTGTGTAAGCAGTTGAAAAAAATGTGATTCATTAATTTAGGGGTTTTATATATTTATATTAATTGATATTAGTAGCAGTAGTACTAGTACTATTACTACTACTACTACTCAACATCAACTTAGCATTTAACTGCCATATTTTCAGTCAAAGAAATATATCACATTTACAGTTTAATTCAATGCTTTTTTATATTAAATTCCTGCCAACTCCCAGAGAGTAATGAATTAAGATATCTTATGTGTCCAAGATATACTGTGGATATCTCTGTGGAATCGCACCTTTATTACAGCTGGCTGGAGGAAATCTTCATTCAGCTTCCTTCATTCACTTAGCTGCCATTCTTACAGTTCTATAAAATAATTATATTCTAGAATTACAGGTTTTTAATCTAAGACATATGCAATTACTCATTGAGATAAGTTGTCTTAATATGATCTGTCTGCTTTGAAGTTTGGTTTGTGCATTTGTGTGTGTGTGGG
This sequence comes from Carassius auratus, assembly GCF_003368295.1. Taxonomy (NCBI): domain Eukaryota; kingdom Metazoa; phylum Chordata; class Actinopteri; order Cypriniformes; family Cyprinidae; genus Carassius; species Carassius auratus. Next base: position 8,544 of record NW_020526610.1, on the reverse strand, counting down.
TGTGCGTGCGTGCTTGCGTGTATGCGTGTGTGTGTGTGTGCGTGCATGCATTCATGTGTGTGTGTGTGTGTGTGCGTGCGTGTGTATGTGCGTGCATGCATTCGTGTGTGTGTGTGTGTGTGTGTGTGTGTATAAGGCCACAGCTGAAGGAAGTAGAGCACATGTTCACAGAGGTGTGTGTCCTGAGGATAGTTTTTAGGACCCCGGTCTCCTTCAAACTCACCTCAGCCTTTACCTTCCTCTGAGCAAAACACACACACACACTGTATACTGTATACACACAGACACACACACACACACACAAAGGCTTCTTCACAATCATAGGTCAAAACTTGCCTCGACTAGAGTCAATAATATCATTTCTGTAAAAAAAAAAAAAAGAAGCATTTCATCTCAACCTGACTCTGAGAAGTGAAGTGTGCAGATTATTATTTTCTATACCTTGTAAGATGACTGATCATGGAGAAAAAACTGAATGAGTTCAAATGAGCAGTCAGAGAAATAATTACCTGAATACTCATAGTGTAATTTTCTGTAATCGTCAATATTATGATATCTCAAGAGCCCTATTGCTAGGCTAGACTAAATAATTGTGATTTGATTCAATGTCATTTCCTGTAGATATAGATCTTTCTCTTTAAGAGCCGAGTACCTGACAAAAAGCTTAACGATTAATTTGCATAATGAAGTTTGACAAGAAAATGATTTAATTACAGAATTTTTGAACTGCTTCCCTCAATCTCCCTCGCTCTCATTCATAATCAGATTTATACACACACATACACAAACAATTAACAGATGGTATCACAGACAAAATTGTAAACGTACTCCTGTTAACCTCTACAAAACCTTTCTGTTATTCTAAAGCTGCCACTGTATATTTAAATTTTTCCCATGCTATTTTTTTGATGCTGGATTTCTGTGTATGCAGGATCCAACATTAACTGTCTCTAGCTCCAAATGCAGAAAATTGGCTTGGGTGGGTAAATAAACATAGAAACTGCAATATTACATGGTTGAAACTCAACTTTGACAACGATATCTGAATGTTGTTGATGGAAGTTATGCAAGTTTCAGATCAAAGGCTTTTGCGTTCTCATATTTTAGAAGACAAATGACAATAAAAAAAAGATAGATTTATACATAATCTGAAAGCTGAATAAATAAGCTTTCCATTGATGTATGGTTTATTAGGATCGGACAATTCTGGGCCAAAATACGACCTTTGCAAATCTGGAATCTGAGGGTGCAAAAAAATCTAAATACTGAGAAAATTGCCCAAATCAATTCTTAGCAACGCATACTACGCATACTACTTTTAAAACTTAATCAAAAATTAAGTTTTAAAATATATTCACAGTAGGAAATTTACTAAATATCATCTTGGAACATGATCTTTACTGAATATCCTAATTATTTTTGGCATAAAAGAAAAATCTATAATTTTGACCCATACAATGTTTTTTTTTTTTTTTTTTGGCTATTGCTAAAAATATACCCCAGCGACATACACATTTGTATCATTATTGTTATTATTTTCTTCATGCAAAATATCTTATTTTATAGTTTTATGTGAATTAAAAAATATTTATGGCCTATACAATTTTGTTTCAATCCACTTCCATTTGCAGGTGTGACCAAAAATGAATTTTTAACCCTTTGTGTATATCGTGCAGCACGAAGAGTGTAGACTGATAGGAAAGCTCTAAAATGGAGATCAGAAGAGTTGGAGAAGAAAAACAGAGCAAGAAGCCAACGGGGTGAGTGGAGGTGTGGAGGGTTGTAGAGGGGAGGGCACGGGGGCAAAGCATCAGATGAGGAAGATGACGGGCCGCATCCCCACGAGCTGCCAGATGGCACAGGATCAAAACCTCCAGAGGGGAGTAACAAACATAAATATTTGTTCACATGCTGTTCTGAAACACACACACATGCAGACAAGCATACAAAAACACACACGTGTGCAGGCCCAGACAAAAGCCACACTTCCCTTTCGTCTCACAACAAAGCTGTCTATCTAACTACCACAGTATCTTCAGTCCTCAATAGTAGCCCACAGCCTGGTTTTGTTTATCAATCTTACGGTCACATTTCCCTCTCCATCTGTATATCACTTCTTTACAATGTTTAGCATAACCCCCACCTACCCTTAATTCCTTTGCATATTTAAATTGTGTGTAGAAATAAGTTTGGAACATATAATATGAGTTACGGTTACCTTTATTTCCTATACAGTTCACTTCTCAAGGCTGTATGAGTCACTTTCATAGTCAAAAGTATTAGTCCGTTTTGCTCATTTGGTCATTCCCACAGAGACCTGGTCTGACTGATGCTCCTGCCCCTGAACTTGGCTGCACATAAGAATAACATCTATGAAAATGACTTTGTTTGTGTCTCATCAGTGCAGACGCCCCTGTTTCAACGACCCTGCATCTTCAAAGGTGCAGATTCAATGATTTCCTCTTTCCTGCAGAAACCTGTCCTGGGCCTGTGATAAGTTGGACAGAAATTCATGGGAGATTACCAGACGGGCCTGCCAAGCGCTGCGGCAGCACCCGTAATAGATACGCTTCGGCTCTAAATCCTAAAAGGCCCCGCTACATCTGTCAAGCACGCCCTGAGAAGCCTCCCCAGTTCAGATGTTATCACCACTACGCCTGCATCAAAAGATTTAGTGTCCACCCTGGAGGATGGTTATGTAGCACAGTTTGCAGGGCAACACAACAAGTCGGCCAGACCTGGGGGAGAGCAGGGAAGGAGGAGTAGAAAAAGAGGATGGGTTGAAGAGGAAAGATAACCTCGAGATAGCACACAAAAAGGGCTGCTGGAGGAAACAGGGAGGCAGGATGAGAGGGAAAACGGTGGCGGCAAACAGTACGTACAGTACTCCCCCCTTCGCCCTCATCTGTCCAACTGCCTCCTTTTCTCCAGGAGAGAGAGAAGCTGGGTCCAGTAGACCAGTGAGAGACATAAAACAGCAGAATAGAGGTAGTGTGAGAGTGGAAGAGAGAGATAAGGATAAGAAAAAGGGAGGAATAGAGACAGAGAGATAACAGAGTTTGCCTCTGTGTGAGTCTGTAAGTGCCAGATAGAGCGGGCGATTGTGTGTGTGTGTGAGTGTGTGTGAACGTGTGTGAGATGGCAGCTCTCTTTCCCCCCTTCTCTTGGACTCCAGCTCGACTTTAATCTGTAGCCTTACCAGATCATTACAGGGCTACTAGGCCTCTGGGAGCTCGGGGAAAAAACTGACACGAGCTGTCTTCTCCTCTCCCCAGCACTGCTTCATCTGGGCTCTATTAAAAAATTTAAAGAGCCTCCAGCAGGTTCTTAGCCCTGAAAATGGACAGTATCCAAGGAAGAGCGCGAGAGGGAGCTGAGCCGGGGGGCTCGAGAGTCAGGCTGGGGCCTGAGCGAGCGTGAGCCCAGACAGCTGCACCCGGACCGGGGGAAAGGCCCAGCGCGTCTCCCGCTCGGCCCGTCTGCTCCGCGCCGCCGTAAGAAAACATGATTATATTATTATTTCAGGGCCTGCTCCTCGGCGCACGGATGGAGGCGAAGGGGAGGGGGTTGAACGGCGAGGCATTTAGGGGATTAGGATACGCACCATCCCCACGGGTCAGCTGCTAATCAGAACCCTCACGAGATTTCACCAAGATTTTCTCCTTATGAATAATTTCACCAAAGGCAGAGAAAACGGGCACATTATTTAGAGAGGGGGAGAGTCTTTTGATGTATTTTTCCCTGAATAAGCACGGGTACTCGAGGATTTTTAGCCCTTCAGAGCAACAGGGACCAGCTTATTAAATGCTCCTGCCGCAATGCCTGCGAGCTAGCCGAGATTAATATCAGCGTAACCTGTTACTTAATTCATTATGGGGATACAGGCTAATTTGATTTGATATTATTTTAATAAAGTTCTGTGATATATAAGATTGTTTCAGGCTATCAAAATAATTTTCCAGTTATTACAGTTATTCAGCCTAGTCCTTTGATAGCAGCAGTTGGTCCTGGCCTGTCCTGAATACATTAAGCCTTGAATGATTCATCGCTGCTCAGAAATGTTAAGCTGGAGAAGCGATGTGTTGATGTGCTGATGTTGTCCGCCGCTCTTTACAGGGGGGAAAACGAAAAAGAAGTATAGGGTGTATAGAGAGCGAGGGAAATATTTCTGCATGCACCAGGCTTGTGTGTGTCATCAACGTGTCTCATATTTAAAGGCTAATCTCTCATATGCCTGAAAAAAAAGAATGGTTCTTTTTTCTCTCTTTTATACATTTGGAGTGCCATCGTTCATTAAAGGTCTCTGTCGTGTATCGCTGTAGCTGTGGCGCTAAGACCGGATGAGCCGCGACCAACACGTGCTGTAGAAAATGTGTCTCCTCCGTGCAGGGGGCTTGTAAATCGATGCCATATAATCGCTCGGTCTGCAACGCTATATGTTAATTCAGCGAGTCATGCTGACTGCAGGCTTTTAAAATATGAAATGCTTGGTATGCTATTAAGATTTCCATTAAAACGTGTGAGCGGAGTGGCCAGCCTCACACAACATTTCTCAGTAGCAGTGTATTTCACAGTGTCTGTGTCTTTTTCTGTTGCATAATATAATTATGATGCTAATAATAAACACATTATATAATAAAAAGGAAAATATTAATAAAAATAATAACCAACTTTTGCATTTGTATATCGTTTAAGTAACATGACTTGCATAAAATCAAATATTTTATCTTACAGGAGTATTTGAAATATGTTGTCAATTGAGAAAATTGTTCTTTATTTCTTAATCATAGAGGTTTAGCTATACATGAATTAGCATAATTGTGAATTGCTCAACAATTGTTCTAATTTTGAACTTTTTTTTTACTTATTTTTTTTTTCACACAGACATCTCAGATAAAAATGAGTGTGGTATATTTGTGTTGTGTGTTGGGGTGCAGGGCCTAAGCATCAGAGCCACCAAGCCCTTAAAGCTCTCCGTCTGGTGAGAGAGACAGGGAGGAAATGGCTGCTATTAAAGAGTCTGCAAGGGTCTGCTCTCAGTAAAACAACACTCACATTGTCTGACCCCCTCTGTGATCTTGCAGACCTTACCGGGGTTTTTTTTTTTTTTTTTTTTTTTTTTTGCACACAGACTACCCACATAACCTGCCAGCACAGCAAAGTGCCCCATTCAGTGTGAAGCCAGCTCTCCCTGCAAAGAAAGGAAAGAAGGGAAAAAAAACATGTACAAAGGAAAATAACTGTATATTCTTCTTTTGAAATATTTGTACTTTTATTTTTATTTTTTTGTTTTTGTTTTTAGAGTTACACAAAATGTCACATCTTTGAGTCAGTTAAAGTGTGTGAAATGGGTTTGGGGTTTTTTATCGTTGATTTTAGTTGCTGAAAATTGCACGTGGTTGTATTGAGTTGTTTGGTACTGTCTACTTTTTCCACCATGACTTTGAAGCTTGACCACAATAAAGCTACAACAAGTAGTGCTAAACTATTCAATTAAATAAATCTGGTAATATATAACAATAACACACAATTAATTTTAATCATTTTGTATCTTTTCAATCCACTTTAATTAAATGTGCATCATTAATCCCTTTAGAAATCCCACTGGAAAAAAGTGATGTGAATAAACTGTCTTCTACCATTTCAATTGATTTAAGAGAAAAGGAAAAATTACCAAACGGACCAAATACGATTTAAGAAGAAACGCTTCCAAAGAAAAGCATTCCTCTGCAAAGAACAATAAAATATATAGTTATTTTCCTAAGTCATTCTTTGAGAGAAGAATTTTCCATGGCAAGCATCGTTGATATTGCGGTTGGTTTTCTCTCTCTTTATTTGGGTCAGATCCAAAGTGTTACTGACCGCACAGCCATTCGTCAATGAGAGGCTTTGTTTGTTCACCTCCCTCATGGATTACTCCATTGAGTAAAGTCCACACCTGGGCCTGCTTTAATGGACAGGGAGATCACCTGAAGCTCCCGCTGAGGGGCTGTCTGTCATGGCACACGCCTGGGTTCTGTAGCATTTGCAGATTTATTTCAAGAACACTGCTTACGGTTTGTTTTTGTTCTTTTCGGTCACAGGTTTAGCAATATGGAAGAATTTCATTACAGAAATTACAGCATTTTAAGAGCAGTCAAGCAAACAACATATAATCAAAAGATCAAGAAAAGTGCAATAATATTTTTTTTTCTACAAAACAAGTGAAATAGGACAAGAAAGATGTGTAGTCTTCAAAAAGAAAGATGCAAAGCGCCCCTAATGCAACCTGGTACGGCAATGTGTCATTCGTCTCTCCTCTGTGCATGCGATGGCAGGTGATAAAGCACTTTTACAAGCCGCAGTAAAGCGCTACTTGTATGCTACCAGATAGGGGAAGATGGTGGCGTCTTTTTATGTACTATTATAATATTATTTTTGGTTTTGCATCCATATTTATTGCGTCTCAGTGTCCTTCACCTAGGGCGCTGCAGTTACTGCATGCAGGGATTGCATTGTAAAAACCTAACGCAGACACACCATTGGGACGGGGAAACGTCGACTGTCACCACACACGCTGCCACCCAGGTTTGTGGTGCTTACCGCATCATATAATTGGGCCCCCTGTGAGAGACCCCCAGTTAACAAGATAGGAAAGAAGGTTACAGTAAGCACTGATGGGCACTGGCGCTGACCTCACTAGAACGGGCCAACCAAAAAAATCTGAGTAGTGCTTTTATTCTGCTCAATATTATATGAACTGCTTATACAAAAATGTGTGTTTAACTCCAAAATCATTTTGCTCGGGAGTAATAGTGGAGTATAAAGAAGTTATTGACTAAATGATATCGATTGTCTAGTCCCCGGGCATAGAGCGTGACCTTGGAATCACTCCATGCCTTCTTGCCTCTATGCCCTTTCTGCAGACTGGCCCACTCAATATAATATTATTTTATACATTGTAAGCATAACAACCAAATAGCTGCATGGTGCAAGGTGAGGAATTGCTGGTCAAATTTTTCATGGCTATTTGCCATGTAGGAATTTGGCAGCTCTGTGTGACGGGTGATTAAAATCGGTGTTCAGTCAAGACTTGATTAGGGGTTGCCATTCAGCTGCGAGAAGAGAAAAAAAAAAGAAAAAAGGAAACGAAGAGGAAAACAAGAGGAGGAAAGGCACAGTGTTTTTCTTCGACAAAATCAGATAATGACCTTGAAAACTGGGCGGCAGGAATGGTAGCGTTAACTACTTTCAAGCTAAAGCCTGATTTATTCGCAAGGTTACCAGCAGAAACAATGGCCATTGATTTGGCCGGGGTAATTGCTGTGCGTAGATGCAACTGGCAGGACCTTTGTCCTGGGGGTGGAGACGGTTGTTGGGGAGTGCTAAAAGGCTTAATAAACCAGCTTTCACCTCTTCAAAAAGAATATATGCAAGTCTATTTTTCTCTTAAAGACATTATGGAGAAAGGACTCCATAAGTCTATTTATGTGCAATAGTTCTGTAATATTTGAATATTTGTGAGTAAATGGCATTATCCAGGTCTGTTAGTCTGACACTGCAAAAACCTGAAGTGATTTCACTTTTTTATATGAAAAATCATTGCTTTAGTCTGGCTGAAATGTAACTTTTAAACCACATTTAAATACACTTAGGTTATGTAATAAAAGCCATATGGCTCAAGAGGAACAAGAAGATTTAATGGGGAAAAGTGTCTTCCTTTCCTTCAGGTACAGGCTTGTCGTCTTCCCTCATTTGCATGTTGAGATGATGGTGCTTGGGGAAAGCTCTAGCTATGCTGTGATATTCATTCAGCTCCAACTTAAACACTAACGTGACAGATATATAAAAAAATTTTTATATGGAGCACCTTAGGAATTTATACAGGTTAATAGGGATACATTTTGTTCTTAGTTTGGCAAAACCAAAAATGACTGAAACTGTTACTGGCAAAATAATATTCCATTACACAATAGTTTGAATTTACAGGGTTGAAAACCAAATATTTATATATGAAATAATAAAGTATTACATGTAAAATGATTTAAAGTGATGCAACCTTATTGGGACATGATGTCCTTCCTACACCAACCTGATACTTTATTTTCAACTTTTTTTAATTTTTATTGAAAATAAATGCCTTTCCAATGTGATATAAGATTTGAAAAGGGAGAAGAAAAATTTGACAAAAGGCTGATTCAAATTTGATCTCATCAAAAAGCTGATGTTCAATGACCTTCTTTTGTAGTGTTGACTATCCCAATCACACGGTGGTGGGTGGAGTTAGTATAAATAGCCTCTGCCAACAAGATGGGCTATTTGTACTTAGTGTAAATAGACACTCTGTTAAATATATGTAGTTTCAAAATATATTTTGTGTTCCACCGCAAAAAAGAAAGTCTGTCACACTGATGACATAAGGAGAGTAAATGAAAGCGGAATTTAATTTTGGATGAACTGTCCTTTAACATATAACACAAGGCTGAATTCAAACCTTTTTCAATATCTTTGGTTTTCACTTGTTTGTTGAATGAGGGGTCTATGCGATTGTCCTGCATCAGCTGA